>NC_133148.1:59376539-59480533 GCF_048418815.1 Hemitrygon akajei | reverse complement strand
CTGACACTAATGGATGGAGCGGTTCAGAAGGAGAAGAAGGTGTTCGGTTCAGAAAGTGGGAGAAATTCTAAAAATGGGTCCGTAGAAAAGCCGTTTGGAATAAGGGAGAGAGAGCTATTTAGAGAATGAAAAAATACGGAAGAGAGCGCGAGATGCTGGAGTGTTGAATAGAATGAAAAGTGGCGCGAACACGATGTGGATGGATGAAGGAAAAACCTAAAGAGACGAGGGCAGAAGTAGGGAAAGCATGTGTTTGAGAGACAATTAAACTGTAGTGTGATAGGAGGAAGCATCGGAGATAGACCGTGATAAATACTCAATTTAGACTGGAGCCTGAAGGTTTGAGTGATCTTCTGACAGCCCTGTAGTAGTGCAGCACCTCAGGTGAGACACAGATTGAAAGGTGACTCACCTCATTCGCCACTGCCAGTCCAGTAAAACAACATTTTTTGAAGCTGTCTCTCTTACAATCGGGACAGAAGACAAATAAGCTGCTTTATCCCTTTTTCGTGCTTCTTGTGGAATATTTGGTTATACACCAACCCGTGCCCCCGGTTCTGAAGGGAAAACATGGCTGTTTATACATTTCCCCCTTTACTGCAGAAAGATTTTTGAAACATTAAGTGATATTGCTCCCCGCAGAGTTATTTATTCATGAAGGACAGATCATCATCATGCTGCATATGTATTTATATATATCACGCACCATGAATTATCTCTAATATGCTCCTGAAGATTTATCTCTAGAAAATCGAACTGCCGCTGGAACGTCCACGGATAGAAAGAGTTTAATGAAATAAATATATATAGATATCTCATTTACACCTTTCAACTGGTCATATTTCTGATTTCGCTGTCTAACTCTGTAACATGAAGACCGCACTGTTAGAGGGAAAAACAGATCTGGACAAAAAACGCACAGTTTGTTTGTCAACGCGTGTTAAGGCGAAAGGTCCCATTACCGCGAAATCCGAAGGATTATACAAAAAAAACACCTTCTTGCTTTTAATCCTTACATACTCTTCGGGTCAAATTTGACCCGTTTTTGGTTCTGACACCAGTTAAGTCACATTAATGTCTTTTTTTTAGACGAAAGTTGATGATTTTTCCTAAAGTAACCGAAAATGCGCAAAAAGGTCGGACTATTTGTTAATGTTAGGATATATATATATATATATATATATATATACATACATACTACATACATACATACATACATACATACATCATACATACATACATACATACACTTACAAGGCTCAGTGTTCAAAAATTTGGTATACACACGTGTTATGAGGGGTTTCTTGGGTCGAGTCAAGATTGACTCGGACCATACTGTGAATGTTCGCAATAGACTGGCCTCCTATCCGGGGGGAGTTTCGTACTTTCAGTCGCTTCACGCCACTGAAACCAACATAAGCACCGCCCTGGTGAGCCTATAAGGCTCGGGGACAGAGTTTAACTTTTAACATGCTGAGAAGGTATGGGATATGAACAGGTTTTATGAGTTAAAATGTATTTCCTGGAAATGAAAATATAGTTCCTTGAAAATAAAAATATTTTTTACCTCACGACAGAATCGTTCGAAATCGCCTTTGTCAGTTATTGTAAATCCTTTTGTGGAGGTAACAGTGGGTTTGAAGTGAAAGTTAGAGAGGTGCATGAGTCCTGACTACCTAAGGCGCCTGCGCCATTAAGTGTGCCGACACTCCTCTTCTTCTGATTGTTTGGTGATGACTTTCACTTGTGGTGGTTTCATTTAGATGTGCACATGTGCCAAATTTTGTTCGAATCTTCTAATTCCCTTTGGTTTGTTCGGCTTTGCTCACTTTTGGGCATGCTTCGGACCACTCAATCCTTCAGGGCCGCTTGAGTACTATTCAGTCTTCTCCATGTAATAGTGCACAAGTGAAAGTTGTTTCTTCAGTTCCAACCTCAAATCTGGAGTCCACTGCACTTGGATCAACCTGGTCAAAACCTCCACTGGTGGGCCACTGTTTAAAATCTTGAACTTCACCATACCGACCCCAGGCTCGGTCGAGCTATGCAGACACATTTATTACAGCCAGACTGACATATTCATGGACCCAGCAGAGTTTGCTTACTTTCGATCAGTGTTGACTAACCACAAAGTTATAGTATGCAGACCTCCTCATATGCTGTCCCTTTGTATTCAATCAGTTCTCCATGCTTAGTATTAAGTGCCCGAACCTGACGGCACTCGAAACAATTAATTCAACCCAAGGGCATGTAGACCACTTCTTACAGCACTTATTGGATTTAGAACTGAAACTAATCACGTTTCCTTCAACTTCTGCAAAGTGTCGCATATCATGTCTCACTTCTCTGACAAATCTCTTGCTCTCACATGGCGCACTTGGATACAAACACTCCAACGTGAGCAAAGGTGCCGCCATCTAACCATGCATAATCAAGGAGGTTTTGGACCACATGGCCCGCCGACTAGTGAGAACCTACTGACTCTCCTAACTTCGCGTGGTACGAGTACTCATCGCAATCTAATTCTGATCCCCGCAGATAGATGTGGTTGGAACGCTGAAGCCATTATAGCCGTATCCGTCTGCACGATATCAACTGAAATTAAAGATCAATTGCCCGTAGAGAGCTCGCAGATGGTCTGGAAACCCTTATCGAAACTCATTTTCAGGTTGACAGTCGTCTCCAGGACAAGAGAAGAGAGCAACACAGTTAATCCAACAGGGTTTAAAGACTTTGAGGGCCTACAGCCTCATCTTACTCTGCACGGTCGCCCGCAACCCCGCCTGAAATGAAGTGGGACATTTCTGTTCTCGCACTCATGTGATATTTGGATACATCAAAACTGAACTAGATAAAGGAGTTCTTTCTCCCATTTCTCCCAGATCGACAACAACCACTATGTACAATGGCATGACGAAGTTGGGCAGCAGGAACGACTCATTGCAATATATCTAGATTCTTGTGTCCGTCTCCGCCGTGTATCTCCGTGACTCGCACCCCATTCCCTCGTATAGAGATCGCCGATCTGGTCAAAACCTGAATTGGTCCACTGGAGGGCGCGCTTTACCAGAAAAGCAAAGGAGCTCACCCACAGATCAGTCGCCGGAATCGAATGAGAACCAGCATCCATGGAGCATCAAGTTGGAGGATATTATTTCTGAATTTAGCACACTGCTTCAAACCAGAACTTAATTAAGCATTTTATGCAGACCTCGATTCTTTCTCAACTTTAATTCTGCAACGTTATAACTCTTGATAAGTATTCTGGTTATAGTATTTCACGATTTTACCAGAGGCAGTGACAAAGAACAACGCTGCGCAAGTTTAGGGAGGACAGACACTGGCCCCGCCAAACTAGTGAGATTGAGACGCTCTCTCACCCCCTTTGTGTGGATGTAGTGTAATTTGCTAATCTGTTACAAATTGTTAAAATCATGTAGCCAGAAAGCACACTGCATACCAATAAAGGAATGGTATTTATGAATCTCTGCATAAGTAAGGGGGTTTGTAAAGAAGAGCAAAAAAAAAATGGAAAGGGCCCATTCTAATTAAGCAACCAAACGTGCACAAGTTTGAGTTCATCTTGAAGTTCTCTAAACTCGGGAGCTGGACCTTCGTTAGCGTGTAACCCCCACACTACTTTCCGAAGGCCCTTGCAATCCATCTCGAACAAACAGGCATAGGCCCGGATTGTATGCTCGACCGGCATACAATCTCCAGCGTCTTCTTGATTCATCTCAAGCCGCAAACAAACAATACTAACCCCAACCTTATTGTCCATCACCAAGGAAAACCTCTCCCATATCGGATAGCACATAATTCACTTCATCTATTATCTTAAACAGGAACCCAAACAAGCTGCTCTTACATAACTTCCAAAATGAAATGCCTACACCACAGCAGTAAACGTATAATCCAGGTCATTACACTCTCTCCCACCTTAAATAGTCATGTTCTCATTACTGTTATTAATAACACTGTTTTCAGACCCAGGAGCAGGAACGTTTTCCGACTCTTCGTCCCTGTCCAGCCATTTATAAGCACGTAGGAACAAAGCATGAACATCAATGTCGCTACTTTCTGGCCAGTACTTCAGTCTGAAATCACAGGCAGTTAAAGCTGTTAATCTCCTATGGCCTATACTATCCATTTTAGCCGAGTTCAATATATTAGTTAGGGGATTTTTGTGCGTCCTCGCCTCACACTTAGTACGATAGAGATAGTCACAACATCAATCGCGTCCATTTGAATGCCAGGAATTACAACTTTTTCAGTTGTGCAAGTGTCCTGCTGAAAATACAACAGGTCTCAACTCTATACCGTGATCGTGATACAGGACAGCACCTAAGATCTCTCTGTTGGCATCAGTATGCAGTACAAACAGCATAGTCTCTTTCACGTTCCGCAATGGTGGATTGGGAACACTATGAGAACATCGAGATACACCAATACCTCGGATAAGTTCATATCCCAGAGCTTTTTCTCCATAATATGGTGTATGTTCGCAGGGGTTCCGATACGCAACGCGGCATGCTTTCGAATTGGAGAAATCACTGCTAATAGCCACGCCTCAAGTCTCGCACACTGAAACACCTCGCAACACTCAGAAAGGACGGCGCATCTTCGATCCAATCAATGGTCGGGGTCGTTACGCCTCTTCAGACTCCTGTAGTTCACACACATCCACACCTTCCTAGACTTCTTCCTGACCAGGCTTTGGGACATCTGGAGTCAGTGATAATCCCAGCTTCATCAGCTTCCAGAAATCTGCATGTGACAGCTGCCACGTCCTTTCTCTGATAGGGGTTTCCACTGCTGCTCGGATGCTGTGGCCACTGCTCTTGGAACAGCCCACATCAATCTTGACAGCAGAAAAGACATCTTCCAGTTTCAAAATATTCTCTATCAGTTCCCTCCTCTAACCTCCAGGAACGGGTGGTCCTCAAACCTGATTGACGAGGCAGTCACCTTTCCACTTTTCGGAGATCGTTTCACATGGGACAATAGGCATCGCCGTCAATGAGAAGAGATGCACCATTGGTACACCCCGCCTGCGGTTGACCTCCCGCTCCGAAGTGTTCCTGACACGTACCTCTATCATAATCACCCGTACAGATAGGTACTTCTGCAGTTCTGGCCTCAGCTCTAACTAATCAAGTAAGCCTGACTCATGTTTGTGGCAGGTCTGGAGCATCCATGAACATTGAGACCTCGACATTCCGTAAAGTTAGTGTTTTCTATCACTCTCACTACTTCCCAAGTCATACCCCGACTGGTTGTCACTGGTTCAATCACTCAATTCCTCTTTTCTGCTCATTGTCCAGCACTGTGCCGCCACGCACTTCTTTGAAACCTGTTCAGAGCACAGCGTGAAAGGAGACTGTTTTCAGAAAGTTTCAGGTTTCTTTTTGCAGACTCCCACAATCCTCCTCACAATTGTGTTACTGATTCCAATTAGAATTGAAGTTTCGTGGCTCTCGACCAGGTCCGAACAAACCATCATTCATCATGGGGCTCTGCTACTCCCACATCTGCCTCGTTAAAGTCCAGATTCGGTGACACGTATCCATCGTAGTATAGTCATCCGTACTAAGAAACCAGATCACGAGTACGCTGAATGGAGTCAAGAGTAAATGCGTCAAATAGTGGCTTTATAACGGACTGAGTCGCTGTCAAGTATGGCTATAGCACAATTACCCTTATTCCGTAGCAAAACTCTGGTTCCTGGCCCTACTAAGATTTCAGGAATATAGTTTTTGCTTTAGGATTATCCTTGATATATTGCTGAGAATATTTTCCACTCGACATGCCAGACCGTTTCTTCACTGGGTCTCTGCGTTTAGGTAACCGGGGGCTCACTCTCCGTGTCGTTTCCCGTTGTATACACACCCTCTTGAAGTGTTTCTCTTCACACAGTTATAACAGACAATACCGGCCGGCGTATAGCAGTCCTCTGCGTATTCCGACCCTTCAGGGGATTCACCTCCCTATCACTTCTATAGTACGATGGAGGGGGCGGGGTGGGTGCTGCTGGGGGCGTGTGTTTGAGAGCGCACTCGCTGATAACTACCGGGATATCCCAATACTACACTTTGGTAGGAGCTCCTTTCCCACTCCCCGGATAGGTTATTAATTGTCGCTTCAACGAAGGGGACCACAACCATGGATTGCAATCTGCGGATTGAGGCCTCCCGCACCTCAATCATATTTTCGTCCTCTATTATTTCTCTGATCAGCTCGACCAACGAGAGAGAGTTCACGTGTTAAGAGACATTCGATGACCCCAAGCTATCAGGATCCCCGATTGGATGCACTTAGCCAGTTGGTCAATTCTTCAGTGAGTCACTTCAGCCGTTCGAATGGCCTCTCTATTACACAACCAATTTAGCTGCCTCTCTCGCCGAGCAATGTGGGCAGATCGCGCCTGAAACATCTATTAAGCTACGTCATAAGCTGTATTGTGTTTCCGTTGCGCCCAAAAGCTTTCTAGCGCTTGCATGTAGGCCGCAGACTTAGCAATGTGGTTCTTTGTCTTCATGACTCTCACTACGTCAGCAGCAACACCTCTAAAACGTGCTACCAATCGCTATCCCTTTACGTCATCAGAGCACTGCCGCTCATCTGACATCAGAGAGTACTACTCCGTCCATTTCGCATACTTCCCCCCAAACCCCTCAGGAGTGGGACACCCGTTAGACATTTCAAATCAGACCACTCCTTTATTTCTCACCACAGAAAGGAGAACCTGTCTTGAAGTCTCCGCCGCAATCTAAGGCAGACTTGGTTTGCGGTTCTGCCCGCCCTTCTACACGGTTCTCTTCTCTAAAAGTATCGACAGCCTCCGCTTCAACCACCCCCCCCCACCACTCCGTTTTACCGGGTCCCCTATAGTACCATATTTTCAACAGCCAATACGTCACCACTACTAAGAACCAAAACAAAATATTTGCCCGCCAATTATTCAAACGTCTGTGCCACAGTCCTAATTGTTCCAACGACATTATCAGTACCTACAGTTCCGATTAGCAATTCGTCAGGAAAACTAATAGGAATACACTCCATACACAGCCATTCATTACCAGTAACCCCGTCGATTCGCACCACTGCTCAAAGCCTGAGGTATCCATAACGACATCCCGTCATCCAGTTTATAAGACAATACTTAGACACAGACTTGAACACACAGCCCACTGGATGAAGGCTCAGGGCAATCACACAGCATCAAAAGAAATTGATAGGGGATGATGCCCCACAATAAAACGCATTATTTTTCTTGGCTACGTAAGTCTATGGAAGACCACCATAGACGAACGAGTTTGAAGCGCTCTATCACAACAAACACACAGCTTGTGTTAATGTTGTGTAATTTGTTACCCAGTCAAAAACGAAGTAACAGACAGTATACCATTAAAGGAATGATAGTTATGAAACTTAACTAAAGGATTAGTCTGTAAAGAATAACAAAAAGAATAAGGTCCATTCTAATTACACAGTCAAATGTTGGCAAGTTGGAGCCACCTTGCAACCGCTGCTCGTAATCCATTTCGAAAAAATTGACCCACATCGAGAAAACCTCCCACTAAATAGATGACACATCATACCTTATCTTCAACAGTATCCCAAACAGGCTGCTATTACAGAAATGTCAACATGAAGTAAATGCAGCATAACAGTAAAAATATGAGTCAGAGCACTACACGTGCTCTGTAGTGTATCACACAAAAGGGCGGTCTTAAACGATAAATATCGCTCCATTTTGTAAAATAAAAACTGCCATTCATGATCTACATCGAGGTGGCATTAATAAGACTTCCACATAGCATTTCGCAAACACCTTATTGTATTTTTTTTACATATTGCCTGCAATACGATATTGTTGTTGGCAGTTTTGCTGCAAAGGTGTTACACTGCCAAACACATACGAGATTAGAGAAACTGCATCAATACATTTGTGTCAAACGTTAGTTTCAATGTCACACTGACTACCACAGCAGAGGTAAATCTTTCGAATCTAATCCATTGGCACGAATAGATAACTGGTTCACCGACGCAAATCTGCAAGTGTGGACCAAGTGAATGATTCATTTTAATATTCATTTTATTTGACGAACTTTCGTTTTTGTAATTAGTAGCATCACAGTTAGGCAAAATTCAATTATATTTTCTCAACTAACCCGCTCTGAAGATATAGGTAAGCGGACCGTGTGTAATCTTCTCATCTCTTTCACAGAGCGGAAGGCGACGCGCATTGAACCCCACTCAATCGATAACGTGTTAATAACTTACTGAAGGTAAACTACATGATGTAATATAATTCAGCCGGTTAATGGACACCATGTGTGCGATATGCTTCTCTCTGATTATACCGGCCTTGCTACCAGGTGAGATTCTGCGAAACCTTTCAGTGGGTTGAAATGGATTGAATTCAACCCCGGTCTGTAAACATATTTTCATTTACTCTTGGAGCTAGTGCAAAAGACTCAGTTACACAGGATCCTTTTGAATTAACAACTGAAGAAGGAGAGATCGTAATACTGAACTGCAGTTACTTAACAGCCCAGATTTATTTTTGATACATTCAGTGTCAACATGGAGGGTCACGATTTTTTCTGAAGTTAATGAACAGGACGATGGATTGGTCGCCGAAATCTCTGTATACGTTTAAGGGTGTATTACAGAAAGACAGCCAGGACGCTCAATTAACTCTCTCGGGGGCTCTTGCTTACGACTATGCCATGTATCTCTGGGGCATGAAGCTCACAGTGTTGAACCGAGATGACTGGTCCGGTCAAAGTACTCCCTGAAGTGATGCTGTCAAGACTCAACAGAGGACGTACTTAGCTTTAGAAAATAACGTTAGCGCACAAGAAACAGCGATGGTCACATGGTCCAAAAAAAGGATGGAAGTCACTAACAACACTGTTCCCTGATGTTTGCACCGGGTGCGAGAGCCGTATCAAGGTAGTCATGAATAGGAAACGAACAAAATAGATTGATGAAAGAGAGGGAGGGACAGAGAGAGAGAGAAATCGACAGGAAAAATTGAACAGAAGAGACTGAGAAATAAAAATATACTTAAGAGAACGAAACCCATTCCGATTGGTGCAAGCAGGGTAACGCCCTCAACTCTATAACAGAGCGGAAGGCGCAGCTTATTGGATCGGCTCTTCAATGTTGGTCATGTGTTACCAACATATTGAAGGTGAACTGCTTGATCGAATGACATCCAGCTTGATGTTTGACAACATGCGTGCTTACTGTTTCTTTATGATTATATTGGCCTTGTTGTCAGGTGAGTTTCTGTAAAACCATTTAGCGTGTTATTTGAGCTGAGTTTAACAAAGGTTTATTCACTTTTTTATTGTAGGGACGATTGCAAAAGATTCCGTTACACAGGAGCCTCCTGAATTAAGCATTCAAGAAGGAGAGGCCGTATTACTGAACTGTAATTACTCAGGAGCATATAATTATATTTTTTGGTACATTCAGCATCAAAGCAGAGGTCTACAATTCTTGCTTAAACTAACTAACACAAAGATGGATCGGTCTCCAGAAATTCCGCAGAGGATTACCGGTACTTTACAGAAAGACAGCCAGGTCGCTCAGTTAATTATATCTGGAAGTCTTGTTTCGGACTCCGCCGTGTATCTCTGTGCCACGGAGCCCACACTGTTGCACGGAGATGATAGATCCGAACAAAAACCCCGTTTCAATGATGTTGAGAGCACTCAATAGAGGGCGCACTTAATGGGGAAACATAAAGGACACGCATAGCAAACAATGATGGTTGCTTCGCTCGATAAACCGTGTGAAAAACAACAACAACCCTGTATCCTGCTGTGTTTGGTGGGCAGGAAAGCCGTTTCTAGATAGTCATGTACAGGGAATGACCGAAATGGAGTGACGAAAGAGAGAGTTGGAGAGAGATAGAGCGAAGGATCGTTCAGAGCACCAAATTTCTTGGTGTTCTCCAGGCGAAGAATCTCTCCTAGTCCCTCAACACAAGCTCCATAGCAAAAAAAAAAACAGCCCAGCAGCGTCTCTACTTTCTGCGAAGACTGAGGAAAGTCCCATCTCTCACCACTACACACCCCCATCCTCAACACATTCGACAGGGGTTGTATTGAGAACATCCTGAGCAGCTGCATCACTGCCTCACTCGGAAAGTGCACCATCTCAGATTTCAATACTCAGCAGCGGATAGTGAGGTAAGCTGAGAATATCATCGGGATACCTCTTCCCACCATCACGGATGTTTACACTGCACGCTGTATCCGCAAAGCAAACAATATTATGAATGACCCTACGCACACCTCATAAACCTCTTCTCCCTCCTGTAGTCTGGGTAAAGGCACTGAAGCACTCGGGTTCTCACGACCAGACGATATAACATTTCTTCCTCCAAGCTATCAGACTCCTGAATAACCAGAGCCTGGACTGACGCCTTACTGCCGAATTGTCCTGTTTATTATTTATTTGTAATGCTTGCACCGTTTCGTGCACTTTATGCAGTCCTGGGTAGGTCCGTAGTCTAGTGTAGCTGTTGTGTGTGTTTTTATTTTCTCTCTGTGTTGCTTTTTACGTAGTTCAGTCTAATTTTTTTTACTCTGTCATGTAACACCATGGTCCTGAAAAACGTTGCCTCATTTTTACAACGTACTGTACTAGCAGTTATGGTCGAAATGACAATAACAGTGACTGGACTTGACTTAATGAAAGGAAGAGAGAGAGAGAGAGAGAGAGAGAGAGAGAGAGAGAGAGAGAGAGAGAGAGAGAGAGAGAGAGAGAGAGAGAGAGAGAGAGAGAGAGAGAGAGAGAGAGAGAGAGAGAGAGAGAGAGAGAGAGAGAGAGAGAGAGAGAGAGACAGAGAGGTGGGGGGGGTAGAGCTGGGGAGGAGAGTGAGAGGGGAGTAGAAAGAGGGAGCGAACAAATGCAAGGGTGCCGCCAGTTTTAGCTGATTCACTTCGGAATGTCACCTGGCTTTCGGGGTTGCGTGATGACAGATTTTACCTGTTTCCATTATTCCTCCCTCTAATATTGTAAGCCTACTCTCGATGACGACGATTAAGCACAGTGACGCTCATCTGGAAAGAGTCAAATGTGGTAGCTTTAAACAGTTTTATCAGCATTTGAGAACAATATGTACAAACAGAAACTTCACAAGCAATGCATTTCCGAGACGAAATATCTCCTTTGCCCTTCTGCCTAAAACGATATAGTGATTGACGGCAATGCGGAAATCGCAAGTAGAGGGAGCCAGACAAGAACGGACACACACACACACACACACACACACACACACACACACACACACACACACACACACACACACACGCACACACACCACGCACGCACGCACACACACACACACACACACACACACACACACACACACACACACACACACACACACACACACACACACACACACACACCAAATGTCCGATGGTCCTCTTCATTTGGCGATACTTGCAATAAAAACCGTCAAAAGTCGAGCGAATGTTATAGAATTCTGGGAAAGACAATGAATGAAGCAGAGGGAGTGTGAGAGGGAAGGGAGAATGTGATATCAGACAAAAGACACCCAGCGGGAAAATGAAACTCAATTGCAGTGGAATTGTATTCTGATTAGTGTTCATTTATAACGAATGACATTCTGAATGTACAGTTAAAGAAGCGGATACAATAATGTAAAACTGTAGCTACTCAATGTACAAAAGGTGCTTTGTTTTCTATATTTCGCATCGTGAGCAAAGTGCAAAACCGTTGCTTAATGTGAATCACACAAGTTTGCACCAGTCTCCAGATTGTACCCTGCGTTTTAATATTGCACTGCAGTAAGACATGAGGCTGGCTCAGTTTAATTGTGTCTGCGGGCTTTTGAATCGGATTTGGCTCTGTATCATCGTTCAATAGAGGCGGGACATTTGTTTGACGATGTAGAATCAGGTCAAAATTCTGCCCAATTAATGTAAGCAGTGGCCATTACAGGGCACACTTAGTTTGGAAGCACCACGAGTTGCTGAACTACGAAACAGCGTGGTTACTTTTGTGCCCTAACCTCGGCGGTGCTCAGCGTAAGAGATTGAATTTGAATTCCGCCTCTGGATATAAACAAGAAGTTCACAAAGCATTTGCGTACAGCTGTAGTTGCTGTTGTACACAGAATGTTATCTCTGCAGAAAACTTTGCTGGAAATCATCTGTGACCATTTAGGAATAATTCCTTGAGACTCTAGCAGTGAGGGCTGACGGTCAGAAATAGATACATGACCATTCATTCTGAACAAGGCCGTACAAGCCTTCAGTAAGACGTCACGATGAAAGAAGCTGCATATGGTTGCAGAGCTTTATATGGTAGGGATAGGCCACTGAAACACTAACGGAAGACCAAGATTGAACGATATACATGTTGTCCAACAGACAATGAACAATCAGTTGGATGCTCTAGGATTCAATAGTGTTGATTCACCAAAGTATAAAGGATTACGATGGCTTAGTTAATGACGCAATGAGGAGAGTGAAACTTTTATGAATAACGGAGATGTAAGTGTCTAAGCATGATGTAATGAGGGAGAAGAAAGAAATTGGACTAAAGAATTAAAAAAAATATATAAGGGGAGGCAAGGGTTCCGGAGGGACCGACAGAGAGCAACACGGAGACAATGACAAGTTGGAACAGATAGAGATACTATGCGGAGGGCGAGATTTGAATACTGGAACGGATCCCGATAAAGTGGGGGATGCAGATGGACTGGAAATGTACAGCTGATAGAAAAGATGAATGGAGAGTGATTGATTAGGAAGGAGTCAGCAAGTTAGAGGATTTGTAGGAATATCGAGAGGGAGGATGAAGAATGATCGAGCGAGAAAGATACAGCGGAGGGTAGTGGGTGATTGACAGCTGAGAATGGTGGATAGAGTGTTTCATAAGGGGAAGAACGGTTTGGATACGGAAAGTCGGAAAAAGACTAAAAAAAATCGATACGTAGAAAAGCACTTTGGAATGAGGGCGAGAGCTATTTCTGGAGTGAGAAAGACGGAAGAGTGCGAGCGTTGTGGGTGTGTTGAATAAAATGAAATGTGGCGTGAACAGGATGCGGGTGGATAAAGGAAAGATCTAAAGACACGAGTACAGAAGTAGGTAGAGTTTGTGTGTGAGACAGTGAAGATGTGATATAAATGGAGGAAACTTCAGAGATAGGCCGTGATGGAAACCCCATTCAGATTGGGGCCTGAAGGTTTCAGTGATCTTCTGACAACCCTTTAGCGGTGCAGTACCTCAAGTGAGACACAAATTGAAAGGTGCCTAATCTCATTCTTCACTGCCAGTCCAGTAGATCTAAATTATTTGAAGCTACCTCTCTTACGATCGGACGGAAGACAGATAATTTGCTTTATCCCTTTTTCTTGCTGATTGTACTATATTGGCCGTGCTTCTTGTTGAATCTTTAATAATACGCAAATTCATGTCCCCTGGGTCTGAAGGAAAAATATGGTAGTTCATACATTTCCCCTTTATTGCCGTAACGTGTTTCAAACATTAAGTGATCTTGCACCCCATAGAATTAATTGTTCATGAAGAACAGATCATCATTATGCTGCATATGTATTTGTATACATCCAGCATCATGAGTAATCTCTAATATGTTCCTACAGATTTATCTCCGGAAAATGGACTTACGTCTAGAACGTCCACGGAGAGAAAAAGATTAATTAAGTAAATGTATCTGGATATCTCATTTAAACTTTTCAAGTGGTCATATTTCTGACTTCGCTGTCTACCTCTGTAGAATGGAGACCACACTGTTGGAGTGTGACAACAGTGTTCCAGCCAGATCTGGACAAAATCTCACAGTTTGTGTACCAACGCTTTCTAAGGTGAAAGCCCCCATTACCGCGAAATACGAAGGATTACACACAAAAAAACAGCGATGTTCACGTCGTGCAGCTAAAACGAGGAATCTCAGGGACAAATATATGCTCAGGTATGTGGAATTTTAATTCAATTGAAGTTGTTCTTGCGTTTAACCGTTATGCACTGTTCGGGACAAATTTGACCGTTTTTGACATTAGACTCCAGTAAAAGCACACTAAATGCCACTTTTTAGCCGAAATTTGATGGCTATTGCTAAAGTGAGCCAAAATGCGCAAAGATGAATAGATTTAAAAATGTATACTTTTCTGATGATGCTACAAATTTTTGTACATTGCGGCTGTTCCAGGTCAAATTTGACCAGTATCTATTGAAATGAATTTTAGATCTCTGAAACATTAATTAACGTTTCTTCACCCATTTATTAATATCAGGCTATTTGTTAATGCTCGGCTATTTAAGCATTCTAAATAGATCTGTGGCCAAAATTTGTTATAGGCACTTGTTACGGGGGTCCGAATTGACTGGCTTCCTATCGGGGGAAGTCTCGTACTCTCAGTCGGTTCACACCACGTAAACTGGAATATGAACTGGACTGATGAGCCTCTGATGCTCCCGATAGACTTTAACATTTACAATAATGTGAAGGTATAGAATCTGAACAGGTTGCCTGGGTTAAAATGTATTTAGTTTCAATATTGTTCCTGGAAAATAAAAGTATATTTTCGTCACAAATGCATAGTTGGAAATCGCCTTTGCCCGATTTTGTGGATCTTCTTGTTGAGGTAACAATGAGATTGTAGTCATAGGTAATTATATGCAACACTCTGACTATCTGTGGCGCCAGCGCCTTTACGGTGCCGACAATCCTCTTCCTCTGAACTTCAGCTGATTATTTTATCTTGTGGTGGTTTTAGTGTGATGTGTAACTGCCAATTTTTGTTCGAATATTGAAATTCTCTTTGGTTGGTTCGGCTTTGCTCACTCTTGAGCATGCTTGGGCCTTCTCAGTCCTTGAGTGACGGTCGAATACTAGCCAACCTTCTCCCTGTACTAGAGGTGGAATAGAGAAAAGTTATTTCTTCAATTCCAACCTCAAATCTGGTTTCTACTGCACTTGGATCGACTTGGTCAAAACCTCCACTGCTGGGTCATTGTTTTAAAACTTGAATTTCACCATATCAATCTCGGCTCAGTCTAGCTATGCGGACACAAGTGATTCATACAGCCAGACTGACATATTCATGGACCCTTTAGAGTTTGAGCATTTTTGATTAGTGTTGGCCCACCACTAAGTTACAATAAGTAGGCCACTGTATATGCTGTCCCTTTCTCTTCAACCAGTTCTCCATGCTTACCATTAAGTACTCGAACCTAACGGCGCTCGAAAGAATTAGTTCAACCGAAGGGAATGTTGATTACTTCTTATGCAGCGCTTACTGTATTTTAAACTGAAACTAATCACTTTCCACTTCAACCTCTGCAAAGTGTCGCATATCATATCTCTCTTTTCTGACAAATCTCTCGTTATTTCATGGCACGTTTTGATACAAACTCTGCAACATGAGCAAACGTGCCACCCGTAAATATGCAGATGAAGAGGGTGTTGGACCATCCTGCCCGCCGACTTGTGACAGCCTACTGACTCTTCAAACTTTGTGCGGTACAAGTACTCATTGCAATCGAATTCCGGTCCCTGCTGGTAGATATGTTTGAAACGCTGAAGCCCATATTGCCTTATCCATCTGCACGATATCAACAGAAACAAAAGTTCAATTTCCCGGACAGAGCTCGCAGATGATCTTGAAACCCTTATCGAAGCTCATGTTCAAGTTAATTTTTATCAAATTTTTATCAGGACCTATACAAAAAGTACTTAATTGGAAACGTAAGAAAACTTTAATTTGAAGGTATCTGTAAAAATGTGTTTTTGGCAGTGCAAATTTAGTTGACAATTGGTCAAATGAAGTAAGAGATCCTGAGATAAACAGGTCCCCAAAACACTTAATACCTAGTTCATCCCAATCCTTAAAGACTTTGTCAGTTATGGAAGGGATAAAAATAATTAAGGGGAATGGGAGATGATAATGAAACATTCGCTAAACCAAGACAATTTCTAAATTGAGACAAAATCCTTAAACTTTGCTTAACAATTATATTATCTGTCGCTTTATTTGCTGAAAAAGAATATTATGATCCAAGAAGAGAGACAATAGAAGATTTTTTTTACAGAATTAACTTCTAAGGAAACCCATGATGGGCAATCTTTACGATACATATAATAGGACCAAAAAGTGATATTCCTTATATTGGCAGCCCAATAATAAAACCTAAAATTGGGTAGAGCTCATCCACCCATCTCTTTATTTATTTGTAGGTAAACTTTACTGATGCGAGCTTGCTTATTATTCCAAATATAAGATTTTTTTAAATAAGTGGAAGTAATAAGTCTTAATATAAGTGGAAGCAAATATCTATCTATAAAAATGTAGTCAATGCGAGAGTACATATGATGAAACTGCGAGAAATATGTTTATTCTTTTTCTTTGGGGTGCAAAAAAACGCCACACGTCGAAAATACCACTTTGAAATAGAAACGATTTAAAAGTAGGACTGATTTATTAGTGGCAGTGGCTTTACCTGAAGAGCGGACTAATATAGGGTCAAGCCAAAAAATAAAATCTCCACCCATCACTTAGGAATACTGATTCAAGTCAGACAGAAAAAGAGAAAAGACGTTCAAAGAACAAGGAGTCATCTGTATTTGGAGCTTATACATTCGCAAATACCATTAGTTTGTTCTCAAGACCACCCGAAACAATAACAAAGCGGCCATTTGTATCAGAAATTACATTATGTTGAATAAAGGATACATTCTGATCAAACAGGATAGTGATGCCTCTCGATGTAGACTGAGAGAGTGAGTGAAAATGTATTCCCTTCCATCCTCTGAAAGAACGTGAAATATCATCTTTACGAATATAGGTTTCTTGAAGAAAGATTATACGAGTTTTATGTATTCTGGATACAAGTGAAAATCTTATTTTGTTCAACAGGATTATTTAGACCTTTCATATTAAAACTGAGTATATTAATAAAATAATCCATCAAGTATCCTTTAGTAATGTAAAAAAAAGGTAACCACACACACGTAGATAACGAATAAATAAAACAGTAAAAACATCCAATCAGCTTTCTGGAAGAACTCATTTCCCCCCTCCCTCCCCCCAAAGAGAGAAATCAGCCAAGGGAGGCTGAAGGCTAAATCTAACGTTCACAACCCAAAATTCCGGTGGCTCCAGAAAATATACATGCATAGCTGCGCTGACTAAAGGATTGCGTGTATATATATATATATATACACACACACACAAACAAAATATCAAAGTAAATAAGTTCGCTATTTACGGAAGAAAATGTTTGGAAAATATAAGTCTTAGTCTGGATAAAAAGGAAAGACAATAAAATCAAATATTAGTAGAAGACAACATATGTTTGCGGGTGCAAAAAAAGGAGTAAAGAAACAAATAGAAAATAATTAGAAAGGGAAACGGTTTAGATAGCTTCCTACATAACTAATATAGGCATTCAAAGGAGAAAAAAATCGCAAAATGCTAAAATAATGAAAAAAGAAAAAAAACACCGGCAATATGAAATGTAGGATATTGTATACTATTGAAAAAGCAGTAAAAGACCGAAAGGTATATAAATAATCAAAATATAGGAAAAATCAGACTGAATTAAATTAAAGCAAAACACCCTATAGTTTCATTCCTCAGTAATTACTACATGTACACCCTACATAATTACTTTCTGTCAAATTACTAAAAGGAAGGTAAAAATCAACATAACATTGAAAAAAATATAACGTTTTGTTTAAAAAGAGCTGCGAAAAAGTAACATTAGAAGACCCGTGTAAAGGCGCAAAACAGCAAAATTGAAAATGGATGCGGACTACCTGCATATTTTGCATAGTTTGAAAGATAACAAGGCGCCAATTACTTAATCAAACAATTGATTAAGGCTTCGTAAACCAAGAAAACTCGGTATCAACAAAGCGCCAATTACTTGATTGAACACCTGAAATTAAAACATTTGGCATAAAGAGAAATATTCAAGGTTGAATTTAAGTATGGAGACTATGTAAAAATTTCTTAGCTTCTTCAGGCTTCGTAAACCAAAAAATCTTTATTATCAGAAGTAGTAACCTTGAGGTTACAGGGATCTCTGATTGAAAGGCGACAGCCAAGCTTAAAAAGATCATTATACAGCATATCCAAAAATTGCAATAGAATCCACGTTTGAAAAACACTTTCTTAGTGAAGCCCTGTAAACTACAAAGCTTCTTACGCCATCTATTTATATTATTTTAAACGGTAACTTGCCAATATATACTAAGAGAGATGTTACAAATAAGTGAGAATCAGATCTTGAATGAATTTACAACGATGCTGATTGGCGTATTATCCTTCAAACTTATCAAACTGTATTAATTTCAGCTGAAAGACAAATACAGTTGAATATTTTAACAGGACCTATTACACTCCACATAGACTGCACAAAATATATTATAACGCCCCTCCTTATTGTCAGAGATGTAAATCTTGTGATGGAGACTTACTTCATATGCTTTGGAATTGCTCTTATCTGGAAGACTGTTGAAATACATTGTTAGAATAACCTCAGGTATTATGAAAACCGAAATTTCATTTGATCCTAGGGTCTGGATTTTGGGAGATCTCCATGGTCTTAATGTGAACAACAATATAAAATACTTTATATTGCTTGCAGCTACAGCCGGGGAAAAAGGTGGACACTACAAAACTAGAAATCTAAATTTCCTCCCTCACACACGCAGTGGTTAAATGAGTTAACATCCTGTAGTAAACCTGAAAACATCTTGTATAGTGTGAAGGGGGAAGCGGCAACATATGAAAAAATATGGGGCTCCTTTCTGGCCTTATTACCATCATTACACCTCTTCGGCCACTGAATCAGTACAGAAACTTCTCTTCACGTGCTCCTGCTATTTGCTTCGTGTAGTAATATATATTTTATTTATACATATTAAGACTCTGTACCTTAATTGATGGAATTTTATTGTTGCTTTATTTCAATTGTGAACGAGGAAGAATTTTTTACCATACCAGGGTTGTGGGTGGGGGGGGGGGGCAGGTGGGAGGGAGTACTTTGTCTGGTTTATGTTTGTTTTTTTATGTGTATCTGTTTATGAAAATATTTTGTTTTCGTTTCAATAAAGTATCTATTAAAAAAAGACCAATGGGAAGATCACCGCTCAAGTCGACCACGCCATCCGTATCTCTCCCACCACCCACGTTGCGACAGTCGACACACCTTTAGGAGAAATGATAATAGGAGATTAGGAGAGATTAATTCTTATGGCAATCACGTTGGAATGCAACGATGCTAATTTGCTCTCATGTTCCTTTAATATTGGAAACGCGCTCAGCAAGATCTTTGATGGGGTCACGGAGAGAGCGAGGATTTTATTGGAAATCTTGGGAGGATAAAAGATGGGGGGGTGTATGTGGTCTTTTAGTTTGTGGACGCACACATCTGGTGTGTGTGTGTGTGTGTGTGTGTGTGTGTGTGTGTGTGTGTGTGTGTGTGTGTGTGTGTGTGTGTGTGTGTGTGTGTGTGTGTGTGTGTGTGTGTGTGTGTGTGTGTGTGTGTGTGTGTGTGTGTGTGTGTGTGTGTACAGACGAACAGAGTGTAAAGGAAAGGAACGCAAATCTGTGGAAATGCAGATCCTCTTATCAGCAGACCCTCAGTAACAGGAGCTAACAATGCTACTTAAACAGCTGCTGGGTATAGGTAGGTACAGCTCACAGAACCAGACAAGCATCACCAATAATTTCCGAGAAACCACGATTTTCATTGCAGCTGTTATTAGATTTCCATCAGACTGAAATATGGGGGATCAATTCGAACTCGACTGTACGTTAACTCTACTTCTCCAGAAATGCTACAGGAAGGCGTCATGCTGAAAATATTTACAGAAGTTTGCGTTGAAATTTTGATAAATCGAGAGTACCGGGATGTTGTGTGGCGATGAGTACCATGATGTGTACAATTCAGCATTACCATGCTCAGTCGATTAATCTCCTGTATTACCAAATCTGCTATGCACGTCACCCCTAGTCATCATTATGCAAATAAGGCCCAGAATGTTACAGCAGTGGAAACACTTATTTGAAAATTTGTTGTTCCGAGGGAAATGCATACAGTCAAACACAAATTTTAAAACCATCGGCAAGAGCTCAGAGCTATTAATTTTATTCTAAGGTATAATAATAGAGTTAAAGATAAGGAGAATGGATGAATAAAATCTTACATTATCTCCCTTTGTCCACAGTCATTTCGTCCAATGCCTTTCACGCGCACGACATACACAGATATAGCACTCCTTCCAATTCGCAGCCTAATCGGATCACCTCAAGCTAATCAACCAATCTTCCAATCTTGACGTACATCACTACTTAGATGGCAGTTATTGAGCGTCGGGTTCGATTTATTTTAACATTGAGAGCTGTGCCGGAATCACCAATTAAAATGGTTTGATCTCACCAACTGCATTTCCGTTTACAAAATGCCTGAAGAAACTCCCAGTTACTTCACAGAAATACAGAAAGACGGTACAATAAGTGTCACTGACATTTTTGTGTTCGAGCCTACCAGGTGCCGTCTGGTGATCGCAACATGCCAGGGAAAACATGACTTCAAGAGTTGTAGGATTCGCTTACCAATGGAAGCTCCCGCTCCGGAGAAAATACGTGAAATTTCATCTCATGTTCAGAAATATCACTGCTAAATAAATGCTTTAGGGTTGTTTTGAACGTACTAACTCGCAGATGCTCCAGGAGGTTGCCACAACAAGAGCAGACAGGATAACAGATGAATACATTTGATCTGTCACAGGGTACATAGAAGTGTGCACAATCGGTTAGCACATGAACGCCATCTCACAGTTCAACCAGAAGCACCGGCTAACGCAGGGGTGTACACCCCACGAAAAATCGCGATTGGTGTCTTCGATTCTAATAGAAGCTGAGTAGCACTTGGCAGAGAGATACTCACACCCCCCCCCCCCCCACCCCCAACCTTGCGCACTTTATGAGACAGGGCACAGAACACATCCCAGGTGGAGTACTCAGGGAGTGTGTACACTTGTTCACGAACGATTTCAAGGACTTCTTGAGGTCTTCATCATACAGGCTTCCGATGAACCAGTATAATTCTTGTGAAAATAAAAAAAATCCTGTACCTTCAAACTAACCGACTACAGCCTAATGGTACGTAGGCAAAACGTCAGTAACTACTAAGTAGTTCTGAAATGGCGCATATCAAGAGTTATATTAGTACCACATTGTGCACTTACTCAAATGTTTAGCGACAAGACCGCTCTTTTGCGGATGCCATAGCATTTTGCATCCACCTGTCTATGAATCGTGTAGAAAACAAGGACACATTTCAGAATGTCGTTTCTTGAATTCAGTGTGATACTCGAATCTGTGGTTCAACGGGGCTTAGTGAACAAAAGTACACTTCTAGCTACTGGGCTTTGTACTTTCTAAACAACAGTTAACAGGTGGTCAGGAAGTAAAAGCCTTCATGCACCCCACCGCACTCAAACCCACCACCCCACTCCCCACACACATATCATTCTCAACAGGTTTATGGGAATAGTTACTAAGCGCCGGATACATATATCTCACAGAAACAGAAGTTCTCTAATGTTAGCAGCAGGCAAACGTGGATGACAAGTGAAGTTAAGGAAGTTAAGGACTGCATGAGAGTCAAGGAGAGCGTATAGAAGTTAGTGAAATTGAAGTTCAATGATTGAGAGGCTTTTAAAAGCCAAATAAAATTCAACTAAATAAGGTATGAGTAGGGGAAATATGTAAAATTCAGGAGAAACAAGCCGATGATATAAAGCAGGTTAACTTTTGTTCTATTTTTCAAATTTATAAAGTTGGAAAAGGTGGGGAGTGTTGATAGTGGACAACTATAAAGTGATGCTGGTATGGTAGTGAGGGGAGATAAAAAGTGACAGATGAACTTAATATGCACTTTGATTCTGTCTTCACTGTGGAAAACAGTAATAATGTACCAGATATCTGGGTGTGTCAGGGAGAAGGAGTGAGAGCCATCGATGTTACAAATGGAAAAGCTACAAGCAAAACCCAGAAATGCTCAGATGAAAAATTCCATGGAAAGGATAGACTACATCCCGGAATCGATAGCGAAATTCTTGAAGAGCTAATGGATGCATTCATCGTTATCTTTCAATAACCAATTGATTCTGGCATAGTCCTTGAGGCTAGGAGGTTTGAAAGTGTCACACCGCACTTTCAGAGGGGAGGAAAACAAAATAAAGGACATAATCGCAAATCATACCTTTAGGGATTGGGAAAATAAAGATGTTTCGCAATACCTGGAAGCTAATCGTCAAATAGGTCAAAATCTACATGGTGTCTCTGAAGGGGAATCTTGCCTGACAAATGCGTAACAGTTCTTCGGGCAAGTAAGAAACAGACTGGGCAAAGAAAATGGTATTTTCTTGGATTTTAAGAAGGCATTCGAAAAGCTGCCACATATCAGGTTGCTTAACAAGGTAACATCCTACTCCGTGACATGAAACATACCTTCAGAACTAAAGGATAATGAGGCCAACAATTATCAGATACCGAGTTGGAATAAAGGAGAACTTGTCTGGTTGGTTGGCATTGACTATTGATTTTCCTCATGGCACACAATCGGATCCGCTGCTTTACACATTGGTTGCTGATGATTTGGGAAATGGAATTGATAGTTTTGTGCCATAGTTTACAGATGATAAAAAAAATGCAGAAAAGTCGGTAGAGCTGAATGTGGAATACAATTGCAGCAGGAATTTTAAAAACATGGAACAATGGACAACATGGCATATGGAATATAGATTTCGAAAACAAATGGACATTGTTTACATTGGACGGTAGTTCAGACTATTGTTTAAAGTGGCAGAAGTTCACAGGTGCAGAGGGACTTAGCAGTCCCCATGCAAGGCTCCAGGAATGTTAATTTATATTTTCGGTCTGTGGTAAAGAACGTAAATGCAATGTTGGCATGTGCCTCGAGAAGTATAGAATCTGAAACCGAGGAGATAACATAACTTAGAGCCTTCATAAGACAGGAGTCAGGCCGCACGGAGTATTGTCAGCAATTTTCGGCCCTATATCTCCGAAAGGATGCCTTGTTCTTGCAGAGTGTCCAGTGGACTTACTAAGGAAGGATGTGGCAACCATAGAGAGCGTGCAGAAGAGATTTACAGGGATGTTGCTTGGAAAGGGGATCATGCCTTATACGAATTGATTCAGTGAAGTCGGCCTTTTCTCCTTGGAGCGATGGAAGATGAGAGGTGGCCTGATAGAGGTGCACAACATAATGAGAGACATTCTTCGTGTGGATAGTCAGAGGCTTATTCCCAGGGCTGAAATGATTAGCACGAGAGGGCATAGTTTTAAGGTGCTTGGAAGTAGATACAGAGGACATGACAGAGGTAGTTATTTTACGCAGAGCGTAGTGAGTGCGTGGAATTGCCTGCCGGCGGCGGTGGTGTAGACGGAAGTGATCGGGTATTTTTAAGAGACTCCTGGATGGTTACATGCTTAGAAAATTAGAGGGCTATGGAGAAAGCGTAGTTAGCTCTCAGGTAGGGACATTTTCGGCACAGCTTTGTGGGCCAAAGGGTTGTATTGTCCTGCAGCATTTCTATGTTTCTAAGTTTCTAAAGAGGCTCACTGGAATTTGAAAGAATACGTGGCGATCTATCGAATGTTGAAAGGACTGGATAGCGCAGATGTGGAAAGGATGTTTTCTGTTTTAGGAGATGAAGCATTAGAGGGAACGTGCTAAAATTTGAGGGGCGATCATTTAGAGCAGATTTGGGTTTTTTTTAGCCAGAGTGAAGTGCATAGATGGAAAGCTCTGCGACAGACTTCCCTGGATGCGAAGTCTGTGGCCATATCTAAGGCGAACTTTGATCGTTTTCTCATCAGTCTAGGCATCAAAGGAGGGACCAGTTGTATGGAGTTGTTTGTGTTATGGGATCAACAATAATGCAATGCGGAGCATAATCATTGGACTGGAAGGTCTTATACTTATCCTAAGTCTTATGGTGTTATAGACAGAGGGTTCCCACAGATTTTTGTACTGAGCCTACTGTTGTTCAATCAATTCACAAGTTACTGCATAGCTAAAGTCTCTCGTAATGACGTTCTCAAAATTGCTGATGAAACAGCAATGATGGGCTCAGAGTCAACAACGTTGGAACGGCCTACAGAGACATGGTGGAAGGGCTTCAGTGATGATGCCAGGAAAATAACCTCTCTCTGATGGTCAACTGGGCAAAAGCGATGGCTGCTGACTTCAGGACAAAGCGCTCTGCTCGCAGCACTACGTCTTCTTACTGGCGCGCAGCAGTGTAAACGGTGAACGATTTCCAATTGCTGGGGGTCCTCATCTCGCACAAACAGTTGATGTCCCAGAAAAGAACGGTAACAAAATGGATAGAATAACAACAAATCAAATTTTTGAGGATACTTCACAGAGCTGGATTGTGCATATCAGCACTCACGGCGATGTAGTTGTGCACAGTAAAGATCACCGTAATATTCTGCTTCACTGAATGGTACAGAAACAGCACTGCGGTGGACAGAAAAGTTCTACACCGAGTAGTCAAAACTTTCTAAATATCACCATCACCTGCATATATCTAAATGCCAAAAAATACATATTTATTGAAGGCAACACAGAAAATTCTGAAGGAACGCAGCAGGTCAAGCAGCATCTGTGAAAAAGAGTCAGAAGTCGATACTTTAGGGCGAGTCCCTTCATCGGGACATTTCATATTCTTCTGTCTCGATGACGGTTCTCATCCCGAAATGTCGATTGTTTACACTTTTTGATAGAAGCTGCCTTACCTGCTGAGACCCGCAAATATTTCGTGTGTGATTCGGAACAAGAAGGCAGCGGGAGAGCACCAAAGGATTTCCAGCGGGAAGACAATTAGAGTTTTCGGGGGGAATAAGAGGCCAGACTGCGCAGGCGCGTGACGTCAGCCAGTTGAGCGCGAAAAGTTTAAAAAGAAGACAGAAATATCCAGCGGGCAGCGGAGTGAGAGGCCGCAGAGTGAAAGGGCTTTGGCGGTAATGGGAAGAGGTGACGCAGTTGTTGATTGCAAAAGGACGTAGTATGTGTGTGAGGCCAGTTTTCTGTGGTCGGTGTGAGATGTGGGATGTCCTGGAGTCTCCCGGCGTCCCGGACAGCCACATCTGCACCTGGTGCATCGAGACTCATTTCCTAAGGGACCATGTTAGGGAACTGGAGCTGCAGTTCGATGACCTTCGTCTGGTCAGGGAGAGTGAGGAGGTGATAGAGAGGAGTTACTAAAAGTTGGTCACTCCGGGGCCACGGGGGACAGAGAAATGGGTTACGGTCAGGAGAGGGAAGAAGAAGAGTCAGGTACTAGAGAGTATTCCTGTGGCTGTATCCCTTGACAATAAGTACTCTTGTTTGAGTATTGTTGGGGGGACAGCCTACCTAGGGGAAGCACCAGTGGCCGTGCCTCTGGCACTGAGTCTGCCCTGTGGCTCAGAAGTGTAGGGAAAGGAAGAGTAAGGCAGTAGTGGTAGCGGACTGTATAGACAGGGGATTAGACAGGCGATTCTGTGGACACAGGAAAGAAACCCAGATAGTAGCTTGCCTCCCAGGTGCCAGGGTCCGGGATATTTCTGATCGCGTCCAAGATATCCAGCGGTGGGAGAGAGAACAGCCAGAGGTTGTGCTATATATCGGTACAAATGGCGCAGGTAGGAAAAGGGAAGACGTCCTGAACGAAGACTGCAGGGAGTAAGGAAGGAAGTTGAAAATCAGGATCTCAAAGATAGTAATCTCGCGATTACTGCCTGTACCACGCGACAATGAAAATAGGAATAGAATGACGTGGAGGATAGATGCGTGGCTAAGGGATTGGAGCAGGGGGCAGCGATTCAGTTTTCTGGGTCATTGGAACATCTTTTGGGTGTGACCTGTACAAAAATGACAGTTGCACTTGAATCCGAAGGAGACCAATACTCTGGCGGGAAGGTTTCATAGATCTGTTGGGGAGGGTTTAAATTAGTTTGGCAGGGGGAATGGAATCAGAATGTTAGTGCAGGGATTAAGGTAGAAGGACAAGTGTATGATGCTAAGAGTTCTGAGTTGATGAGGAAGGACGGGCAGGGAACATAATATAATTATAGCCAGTTAAAGGGGTTGAAATACGTCTATTTCAATGCCAGGGGCATTAGGAACAATGAGGATGAATTTAGAGCATGAGTTAGTACGTAGAACTACGATGTTGTGGCCGTTACTGAAACTTTGTTGGAGGAAGGTCAGGATTGGATGATGCAGGTCCCTGGGTTCAGGTGTTTTAAAAGAAATAAGAAGGGAGGTAGAAAAGAGGGGGAGTGGCATTGCTGGTCAGGGTAGGTATCTAGGCTATAGAAAGGGAGGACGCTAAAGAAGGAGTGTCCACGAAGTCAGTCTGGCTGGAAGTCAGAAATAATAAGGGATCAATCTCTGTGCTGGGAGTAGTCTATAGGACCTCAAAAAGCCCTCGGGACACAGAGGAGCAGATAATTAGGCAGATTTTAGAATGGAGCAGGAAATAAAGGGTAGTTGTTATGGGTGATTTCAACTTCCCTCATATTGCCTGGCACCTCCTGAGTCTAAGGGGGATAGATGGGGCTGAATTTGTCAGGTGTATTCAAGAAGGATTCCTGACACAATATGTGGACTGGCCGACGAGAGGAGAGGCTATACTGGATCTAGTTCTGGGTATTGAACCTGGTCAGGTGACAGACCTCTTGGTGGGGGAGCATTTTGGTGAGAGTGATCACAGCTCCCTGATCTTCAGCTTACCTATGGAAAGGGATTCAATCGGACAAAATGGTAAAGTGCTTAACTGGGGAAGGGCTTACTTTGAAGGGGTGAGGCAGGAACTAGCGACCGTAATTTGAAAACAGATGTTCTAAGGGGAAAGCACAGAAGTAATTTGGGAGAAGTTTAAGGACCACTTGAGCTGGGTCCAAGATAGGTTTGTCCCACCGAAACAAGGACAAAATGGTAGGGAAAGGGAACCGTGGCTGACGAAATATGTGAGGCAACTCGTCAAGAGGGATAAGGAAGCATATGTTAGATATAAGAAGCAGGAGGTAGCAGGGGCTTATGAGAAATATAGGGTAGCCAGAAGGGCGCTTAAGAAAGGACTTAGGACTGCTCGAAGGGGGCATGAGAATGCCTTGGCATGTAGGATTAAGGATAACCCAAGGCGTTAAATCCGTATGTTAAAAATAGGAGGATGATGAAAACAAAGGTGGGACCGCTAAAAGATAAAAAGGGCAACATGTGCCTGGAAGCGGAGGAGGTTTGGAAGGTCCTAAATGAAAACTCTTCTTCAGTATTCACAAGTGAAAAGGAGCTTGATCAGGATGAAGTCGAAGTAGAGCGGGCCTCTGTGCTGGACAATGTGGAGATTAAGAAAAGAAAAGTGTTAGATGTTTTTAAAAACATGAAGATTGATAAATCCACAGGGCCGGATATGATACACCTCAATTGTTGGAATTGAGAGAAGAGATCGCAGGAGAATCAGCCATGATCTTTGAATCCTCTTTGGCTGTAGCGGAAGTGCCGGAGGACTGGTGAATGGCAGATGCAGTTCCCATGTTGAGAAAATGTAGCAGGGAGAAACCTGAGAACTATAGACCGGTGAGTCTTACGTCAGTGGTATGCAAACTACTGGAAATGATTTTTAAGGAGAGGATCTACGAGCATTTGGAGAAGTACAGTCTACTCATGGATAGTCAACATGGCTTTGTGAAGGGAAAATCGTGCCTCAGGAGCCTGATTAAGTTTTTTGAAGAGGTAACAAAAGAAATTGATGAGGGTCGGGCAGTGGATGTCGTCTACATGGACTTTAACAAATCACTTGACAAGGTCCCTCATGAGACACTCAGCCAGAAAATCATGAAGCATGGGGTAAGTGGAACCTTGGCTGTTTGAATAAAAAAATAGCGCAAAGGAAGAAAGCAGAGGGTAGTTGTGGAAGGAAATAACTTTGCCTGGAGGTCGGTGACTAGTGGTGTGCCGCAGGGATCTGTCCTGAGACCCATGCTGTTTCTGATTGTTATAAATGACCTGGATGTAGAGGCTGAAGCATGGGTGAGTACGTTTGCGGATGACACGAAGATTGGAGGAGTTGTGGATGGAGCTGTAGGTTGTCGAAGGTTACATGAGGATATAGACAGGCTGCAGAGTTGGACAGAAAAATAGTAGATGGAGTTCAATCCGGACAAGTGCGAAGTGATGTATTTTGGAAGGACAAACCAGAAGACAAAGTACAGGAAAAATGGTCAGTTATTTAAGAGTGTGGACGAACAAAGAGACCGTGGGTTTCAAGTCCATACATCCCTCAAGGACGCTAGGCTTCATTACAGGGGGGGGGGGTTGAGATCAAGTGTAGAGAGGTCTCTACAAATCTACAAATTGTGTTCAATTCTGGTCACCTCATTATTGGAAGGTTGTGGAAGCTATGGAGAAGGTGCAGATGAGATGTTGCCTGGTTTGGAGAACAAGTCATATGAAACAAGGTTAGCTGAGCTGGGACTTTTCACTTTGGAGCGTAGAAGAATCAGAGGGGACCTGATAAATGTCTACAAGATTAAGAGAGGCATAGTTATGGTTGATAATCAGTACCTCTTTCCCAGGGCAACAATAGCAAACACCAGAGGGCATATGTACAGAATTAAGGGAGGGTAGTTTAGGGGGACATCAGGCATATTTCTTTTTACACAGAGCGTTGTGAGTGCCTGGAATGCCTTGCCAGGTACGGTGGTGGAGGCAAAAAATGTAGGGGTATTTAAGAGCCTCTTGGACAGGTACATGGATGAAAGACAAATGGAGGGTTATAGGGTAGTGTGGGTTTAGTACTGTTTTTAAAGGATTATATGGGTCGGCACAACACGGAGGGCTGAAGGGCCTGCACTGTGTTGTAGTGTTCTATAGTTCTATGGTTCTATGATGTTCAGCTTGGACTTCCAGTGTCCGCAGATGTTTTATTCTTTCAGATATATATTGAAAAATGCCGGAAATGGGCCATTACCATCAGGACGGATCCCACCATCCCTATTGATGGATCGTTTGTCCCCTGCACATTGGAGAATAGGAACATGAGATCCACACCAGGGCAGAACAGCTAGACGGAGAGATCATAAGAGCTTGAATCTCTGATTCCAACGAACAGCCGATGCTCCACAAAGAAGTAAATCATCAGCCACACACACACACACACACACACACACACACACACACACACACACACACACACACACACACACACACACACACACACACACACACACACACACACACACACACACACACACACACCAGGTTTAAATGCCATTGCCTATATTCGACACACACTCTGAAAGGCCAGCGCACTCACTGTAGCTTTGTTAACTGCGGTGCTGTTACACCACAAAGGAAACTTGGCAAAGGAAGGTGAGAGAAACTGAAGGAACTGGAGCAGGTTCTCGTGAAGGCGGGAAACCACTTTAAAGACACAGGATACTGATATATCTAGCATACGGGAAACAAAATAGATTATACCAATGTGAATTTTTGTATGAGGACATAACTAGAATACCTCACTGTGCGTTATAGGGCGCAATAATATACAGCAGAGTCGCTGAGTTGCAGTGATGTTATGGTCAAAATAGTGAATTTCCTTTCTGTTTGAAGAATTACATTAAAGCGACTCTGGGCAAAATATGCTTTATCTTCATATCCATCTGAATTTTTTCTCAGTATGTAGACGAGACTTTGATCTGAGCTTTGCCTGTACCAATACAAGTTGTAGTTGTTCCAGGTAGTATCATAGGTGCAAGGAAATGTCACAACCTCTTCTTCTGTCTTCACTGCTGGGGGCATCGTTTGAATCACAGAATTTCCATGACAAGAACCTGAAAAATAATGTCAAGTAAGCCATTAAATTGCCCTGAGAAATCAATAAGAGAAAGCTGATGAACAGCCAGCAGCGCATTTACCATTTAAACATACACTGCACGTAATCCAGATGATGAACACGCGCATCTCTATAAAGGACGGATTGGTTGTCCTCTATCCTGCCAAATGTCTGTCACAAGATTTCAGAATGTTCTAATTGTACTGATAATCAGTGATGGTGTTTTTGATACAACGGGCAGGAAATGATGATCACGCCAATTAGAGAACATCCTCTCACCTTGTGTTCCGCCTACTTGCACAGAAGTAACATTGTCGATGTACTAATGGGGCAAGCGGTTCCAAGCGCTTTAATGCCGCTAACGTAAACAGAGCGGTCCGTGGACTCCAGATTAAGAATCCTAGTTCAAAGACAACACGACCACCTCTTCAGAATTAGTAGGGAAGAAATCATTCCTGGTTAATGATGGCTGAAGCTCAGCACTATCCAGAAGACATCACGAAGGCAAAGAAAATTGTCCGCTTTGAAATATGATTAATGCCTGCATCTTTATTTCTGACCAAATTGTCCGCATAATATCGAAACTCAAATTCGCAAACGTCTTATTTTGTACGTTGGCCAGTTGTACGGTTTGTTTTCGTTCGATGCAACACACGTTTAATAGTTGAAAGGATAGAAGAGCTATGCACTGCTCCGAACATAGACTGGGAAGCCCATACGTCAAAGGGCAGGATGGTTTGGAGTTTGTAAAATGTGTACAGGATAGTTTTTTTACAGCAATACCTAGAGGTACCAACCAGAGAAGGGGCAGTATTAGATCTCCTGTTAGGGAATGAGATTGGTCAGGTGTCGGAGGTATGTGTTGGGGAGTACTTTGGTTCCAGTGATCACAATTCCATCAGTTTCAATATAATTATAGAGAAGGATAGGACTGGACCCAGTGTTGAGATTTCTGATTGGGGAAAGGCTAACTTTGAGGAGATGCGAAAGGATTTAGAAGGAATGGATTGGGACATTTGTTTTATGAGAAGGATGTAATAGAGAAATGGAGGCCATTTAAAGGCTAACATTTGAGGGTACAGAAACTTTATGTTCCTGTTAGTTCGAAAGGATAAAAATTTGGAGACAGCCATGGTTTTACAGGGATATTGGAAGCTTGGTTTAGAAAAAGAGAGATATCTATAGTAAATATATAGAGCATGGAGTAAATGAGGTGATGGAGGAATATAAAGAATGTAAAAAGAATCTTAGGAAAGAAATTAGAAAAGCTAAAAGAAGATGCCAGGTTGTTTTGGCAAGTAAGGTGAAAATAAATTCAAAGGTTTTCTACAGTTATATTAATAGCAAAAGGATACTGAGGGATAAAATTGGTCCCTTGGAGAATCACAGTGAACAGCTAATTGTGGAGCCAAAGCAGATGGTGGAAATTTTGAACACTTTCTTTTCTTCGGTATTCACTAAGTAGAAAGATATTGAATTGTGTAAGGTAAGGGAAACAAGTAGGGAAGTTATGGAAACTATGATGACTAAAGAAGAGGAAGTCCTGGCGCTTCTAAGGAATATAAAAGTCGATTAGCCTCCGGGTCCTGACAGGATTTTCCCTCGGACCTTGAGGGAAGTAAGTGTAGAAATAGCAGGGGTTCTGATAGAAATATTACAAATGCCATTGGAAGCAATGATGGTACCGGAGGATTGGCGTATTGCTCATGTTGTTCCCTTATTTAAAAAGGGTTGTAAGATTAAACCTAGCAATTACTGCATAGCCCTTTAAGTTTGACGTCAGTGGTGGGTAAATTAATTGATGTATTCTTAGAGATTGTATATATAATTATCTGGATAAAGAGGTGCTGGTTAGGAACAGTCAACACGGATTTGTCAGTGGAAGGTCATGTTTGACAAATCTTACTGAATTTTTTGAAAATGTTACTAAAAAAGTTGCGGAGGGTAAAGCAGTGGATGTTGTCTATAACGATTTCAGTTAGGCCTTTGACAAGGTTCCACATGGAGGGTTAGTTAGGACTGTTCAATTGTTAGATATTAATACTGAAGTAGTAAAAATGATTCAACACTGGCTGTATGGGAGATGCCAGAGAGTAGTAGTGGATAACTGTTTGTCCGGTTGGATGCCGTCGACTCGTGGTGTGCCTCAGGGATCTGTATTGGGTCGAATGTTAATTGTCATATACATTAATGATCTGGATTATGGGTTGGTAACGTGGATTAATAAGTATGCAGGTGATATTAAGATGTTTGGCGTTGTGGATAATGAAGTAGGTTTTAATAACTTGCAGAGTGATTTAGGCCAGTTAGAAGAGTGGGCTGAAAAATGGCAGATGAGTTTAATGCTGATAAGTGTGAGGTGCTACATTTTGGTAGGACTAATCAAAATCGGACAGAAATGGTAAATGGTACGGCATTGAAGAATGCAGTAGAACAGAGTGATCTGGGAATAATGGTGCATAGTTCACTGACGGTGGAATCTCACGTGGATAGGGTGGTGAAGAATGCTTTTGGTATGCTGGCCTTTATTAATCAGAGCATTGAGTATAGGAGTCGGTATGTATTGTTAAAATTATACAAGGCATTGGTAAGGTTGAATTTGGAATATTGTGTGCAGTTCGGCTCAGCGAAATACAGGAAATATGTCAACAAAATAGAGAGACTACAGAGAAGACTTACTCCAATGTTACCTGGGTTTCAGCACTTAAGTTACAGAGAAAGGTTGAATAAGTTAGGTCTTTACTTTTTGGAGCGTAGAAGGTTGGGGGGGAATTTGATAGAGGTATTTGAAATTATGAGGTAGATAGATAGAGTTGAAGTGGATAGGCATTTTTCCATTTTGAGTAGGGGAGATTCAAACAAAAGGACATAAGTTGAGAGTTAGGGTTCAAACGTTTAGGGGTAACACGAGGTGTGAATTTCTTTACTCAGAGAGTGTTAGCTGTGTAGAACGATGTTCCAGTAGAAGTGGTAGATGCAGGTTCGATATTGTCATTTACAGTCGCATTGGATAGGTATATGGACAGGAAAGGAATGTAGGGTTTTGGGCTGAGTGCAGATCGCTGGGACTAAGTGAGGTTAAGCAACCGGCACGGACTAGAAGGCCGAGATGGTCTGTTTCCATGCTGTAATTGACATATACTTATATGAATATATCTCCTCCTTGACACAAATGTTAATACAGAATTTTGTTTCAATGGCAAAACTGCTTAGTTTACCCCAGAGACGCATATCTTAATTATTGGTAAGTTTTGAAACATGTTTGCATGTCATTCTAACGTAGAATTCCATGCATAACTCTCTGAAATTTCTATCGATCATCGGCAGTACAATTCCAAAACCAATTTGCGATACATCCGTTTCGGACGTGTTGTGTCAGTAATAGTGGCTAGGACTCGTGAAAAAAATATCTCAACTCAATGAGTAAAAAGTAAAAATTGAGGACGGTTCGCTTTCCTGACGGCTGCATTAAATTCACAACAATTTGTTGGTGTTACACAAATGAAACACAAGGTTTTAACTATTTCCACTTCAGATACAGTGACAAGCAACTCGGTGTGCACTGTACTCTATTTTACTGAAAATTAAGTTGGATTGGATATTAGATAGACTGCATTGAAATTTGGCTAATATATTCACACTGGTGATGAATATCAGAGCAGATGCGCATGTTTGATATGGGCTATTTCGATGAAAGTATTATATCTTGCAGATATTGATTTTCATCGATGATTCATCTGGCTAGATAGTAGGGACGTGTATACTGGCACTGGACAAGAAATTTCGAACAAGTTAGTAAACTTCGGAAATTTAAAAGTCGTTCTGCAGGGGTGAGGGGGTATCGAGAGTTTTTAAGTTAAGGCTTATTTGATTTTCGTTGGACAGGACCTGGTTAATACGAATATGGAGACGGAACCTGTAGGTAAATGGGAGTCGTTTCAGAATGAGGCAGTGAGAGTTCGAGCTCACTGTATGCCAGCCAAGTGGCAATGGCAAGACAAGGGAAAACTGGATATCGATAGGCATTGAACGTTTTATTGAAGTAATAGCATGTTTGCAAAAGAATATTGGACTTCACGTGGAGAGTGTTTACCGAATGAAATTAGGACAGCTACATCGATTCACAAAATGTTGGTGGCATCTACGTTTAAGGAAATCATCCAGTAATATTATAAGAACGTTGACATTTTTTATCTACGTGAAATTAAAATGGACAGCCAGGGACTGCGTGGGGCAGATGAGGGATCAAATTGCTAACCTTTGTGTCAGGCCTCAGGAAGAGGATAGAGTGTGAAATAAACAGTGCATTTTTGTGTACACCGAACAGAAAGACATTCTTATTGGGAATTTCGTTTACGAAAATGACATTCCGCAGAATATCAAGATCTAAAATTAGAAGGAATTAGATGTCTTAGCAGGGATGTAGGTGCATAACTCGTCAGTACATGTATCGTAGTGCTGGCACTCTATCAGCACTAGTCTGAAATATTTAAATATTGATTAGACTCAAGTAAAGACGCAGGTGACTGGAAGATAACAAGTGCTGGGGAATTACTCAGAGAGGTTAAAGAAACAAATCAGAAGATCATTTCCTCATATGTCCAACGTCAGACAAGGGAGAACCTAAGATAACTAAACATACCGTTGAGGTCAGTGATAATGACGTACTTTACATGGACTTTATTAAAGCCTTTGGTTAGGTCACAAATAAAAGTCTGGGCCAATCAATCAGAGCTGCCAGTCCCAGAACGAGTTCAGTAACATGAGATAACCAGTTATTTTAGAGCATTCCTTTTGTGACCAGTGACAGACTACACCAAACGTTGTTGGATATATTGTTGTTTGTCATCTATATGAACAAATTGTATGTGAATGGCCGGAGGGCCCTAATTTACATGCTTGCAAGTGACGCCAACTTTTGTTATGGGGGGGGGGGAAGGAAATGTCTTAACAAGTGATATGGATTATATGGTAACTTGGGCATGACATCAGCATATTTAATTTAATCCTCTTAACCATGAGTTAATTCTTTATGGAGAGTGAAATAAGGTTATAACATACCATAAATTGTGGAGCCTGAGGGATTACTGAGGAATTTAAGGACTTGAATGAGCAACTGCAGAGATAACTAAATGCAGCAGAAAGGGGTAGAGGGAGTGAAGAAGGCCGACAGGTGACGCCACCATTAGCCGAGGAAGAAAACAGCAATCTTCAAAGTATCCTTGAATGATTGTTTGATTCAACGCTGGAACAGCGTGCACAGGTATGCTGTGACATTGCAAGAAGGTGTGATGCACTGGTAAAGAGATTCACTTGGTGTTAGGGTAAATAAAGTCTTTAATAACGAGAGACTGAATAATCTGGCACATCTTTCCTTGCAAACTAGGAATAAAGCGGGTAACGTCATAGAACCTATGTCTCAGAGTTGGGCAGCCAAGAAATAGAGGGCATATATTTAAGCTGAGGCAAGGCAAGAATTTAAAGCGGATGTGAGGGGCAGGTTTTTGCTCAATGAGGGCTCTGGATATATGTCGAAAGGGCTGATAGAAGATATGGTATAGTGAAAGTTTGGTTCCATATCATGGAACTTCATCAGTACTAATCCCTAAATCTTAAGACCTGTGGTAGGGTCAAGTCAAGTACAATTGCAACTTTTAAAAGTATTCAACCAGTGCATACGGATGCTCGGACATTATGTCTTTAGTACAAGGTTCTAATGCATTGACGAAAAATGAAGGGCAGATCGTAAGAGAACACGGCTAAAAATGGACAGAGTGCATGAAGACATGCAAATAAACTTTGCCAGGACTGGAAAGCCTGAACAATAGGGAACTTTTGGAAAAATCGTGTCTTTATTTCCTTTGGTTCGAATAATCCAAAACGAGAAGTCGGAGATTAACGGTGACCAGAAAAAATGGGAATTGAGGTAAAATTACTCACTCAGATGGTTGTCAGAATAAGGAATGGATATCTGCGAGACATGGCTACGAGATATGGAATTACGATGGTATTATTCAGAAACACTGAAATTAAAACATGCAGGGCGCAGGTTGAAGAGAAAATGTACTGAACTCTGCAAGATCTTACTAGATAGGTGGGCAAACAGTTCGCATGGATTCATTGGGAAATGGCGGTTTATTCTTGCTCTGTAGCTCTACTAGAAAAAAAAATCTATAACTGGAATATGGCGCGCATATTTTTGATGGAAACATTATAATGAAAGCTAAAGATTTTGGTCACCAGAGTGCCGATATCAGAGGGAGACAGAACAACAGTTCAGATGGTCAGGTAATGTAACGCATTTTCTGAAACGTAATTTCAATGGTACACCTAGAAGCGATGAACACACATAGAACAGTAGACGTGAAGGGAAGGAAATATGCAAACATATAGACAGTTGATAATATAACGTCGATTGCAGAATAGAAATTGACAGATTAGACATCTGAGATGGGCATATTGGCTGAGATATTGAGTGATGATGGATAAAAGTGTAGATAGAGAGCAAAATAGATAGGGGAGACCGGAGAGATAGTGACAAATGTGGAGCGACAATAGATCACTCTCATTCACAGCCGAACTATTAAACATTGTGGAGACACAATAAGAAAGTGAAAAAAAACGACAGAGTCATAGAAAGAGAGGCAGAGGGATTGAGAAAGAAATATGCTGGATTTAGATTGAGATGGGTATCGAAAGCGTGCCTGTTTTAATTTCCAGAAAATAAAATGAAAATTCTCAGTCAAGAAGACAGAGTCGAAAACAACATTAATAAAAACCATGATTATGTACCACAGATTGACTCATTAATGGAAATATGGAATAAATATGTAAATCGGTTTGGAAATGATAGGACGAAGGCCGAAGTAGTTAAAATATATTAGGGACATATAAAGTATTATTTATCCCCCTGTTACCACCATCTGCCGTGTGTGAATTATGATCGAAATAAAATTTGCAAATTTGCTGTCGTTCCTTGAGTAAAAAGCCGAAAGGACAATGTGGAAGCCTGAGATGCAGAGTTTGACTGATTGCAGCAAATCATTTGATATACATGTGACAATGCCAATGGCTGACATGGTATAGAATAATCGGACACAACGTCTTTTGGTATACATATGGGTTAGGTTCTAGGACAAATGTAAACACAAAGAGGGTGGTATTTGTACTGACGCTGAATAACTGGTGGGATGCAACAGAGGTCCATACTGTTGTATCAAATACATATAAACTGTATTAATGACACAGCCCAAAGGCCGAACTGCAGTATAAAAAAAAATTGCACAAGATACATGCACGCGTGTTAAAGAGATGGACGGATGGGCAGATAGCTAAAAAGAATGACAGATATGAAGAGATATAGAAAGGTAGATAGTTAGAAATACAGACATATAAGGAGATGGAGTGATAGATAGATAGATAGATAGATAGAGAGATAGATAGATAGATAGATAGATAGATAGATAGATAGATAGATAGATAGATAGATAGATAGATAGATAGATAGATAGATAGATAGATAGTCGATGGAGCTTGAAGAACATTGTTGAATGAGAAGGGTGCAAGAAGAAACAATGGCAAGGGGAAGAGAATAACAGAAGAATGACTACGGCTTATAAATTGAAAAAAAAAACTTAATACGTAGATACAGATAGGTGTAACAATTTACCAAGCATTTAACAGCACAACGTCCTCTGCTGTACAGAAAGTTAAGAGCCCCGCTATTTCGAGATTATTTTCTCACGACGGTCAAGTACATTAACATTCTTGAATCTGATGTGCCTCTCGACTGATTATGAAACCAGACATAATGTTCTCCTTATGTTGCATCCTGATTTTAGTGGTCGTGCAACAGGTCAGTTTTTGCGAAAATAGCTGGTGCATTTGCGTCTCACGTGCCTAGTCAGAGTCCAGAGTGTCTATGCCATAGGTCGGCAACCCGCGGCTCCAGAGCCGCATGCGGCTCTTTCATCTCTGTGCTGCGACTCCCTGTGGCTTTGGAAAATAAATGATGAGTATTTAATTAAAAAATATTTTATGTTAGTTTGTTAGTTTTTGAAATGTAATTCTAAATTTGAAGATTATGGTGATCTTGTACAATCTAAATAAAACGTGTTTTTTGTCGCTATTAATATACGTCACCACTGCCAATGCCTGACACCCGCCAGTGCGCGATTTCTTTAATTTTTTGATCCAAGGTAGGCTAACTATGAAGAACTCTAAAAAAAAAGAAAAGTGACTGAAGAAAACAGAACGTTTAATGATACGTGGGCAGATTCATTTGCTTTCACTGCTGACGAGACTGGTTTACCGGTATGCTTAATATGCAATGAGAAACTAGCAAACAACAAAAAGTCAAATGTCGCAAGACATTTCCAGAATAAACACGCAGCCTTTGCTCAAAAATATCCGGATGGAGATGAGAGAAAAAAAGCCGTTTCGGAACTGATGCGGAAGGTTGATCTGAGCAAAAAGCATTTCAAGAAGTGGATGAAGTCTGGAAAATCAACTACATATGCTAGTTTTGTTGCCGCTCAGGAAATAGTCAGGCACGGGAATCAGTTTACAGATGATGAATATATAAAAGAATCTTTCATTAAGATTTTAGAACATCTATTCACGGACTTTAAAAACAAGAGTGAAATGGTGCAGAAAATCAGGGATATGCCCCATTCTGCAAAGTCTGTCAAGGACAGAACCATAAAAATGGCAGAAGATATCACGAGACAGCACATTAAAGATATCAATTAAGCTGTGGCCTACTCGATTACCTGTGACGAGTCTAAAGACAAAGGTGATATTGAACAAATAGCGCTGTTCTGCCGGTATGTAAACTCTGCCGGGCCACAGGAAGAAATGATTGAGTTGATACCTCTAAAAGTCCAAACACGGGGGGAGGACATCTGTGAGGCTGTCTTGAATTGTTTAAGAGCCAAAGGAATGAAGACCACCCACCTGCTGTCGGTAGCTGCTGATGGGGCACCAAGTATGACAGAAGCGCACAATTGATTCGTGGCTTTACTGCAGAAGTCGCTGGACAGAAAGCTGCTGACCTTTCACTGCATCTTGCACCAAGAGGCACTGTGCGCTCAAACATTTCCTTCGGAATGCACAGAAGTAATGGATGTTGTCATTCAGATTGTCAATAAAATAATGGCAAAAAGTTTAAGTCACCGTCAATTCCGTTTGTTAATAGACGAGCTGGAAAGCGCATATTCTGATCTCCTGCTGCACAACAAAGTCCGGTGGCTGTCCAGAGTGGAGGTGCTGAAACGCTTTGTCGCGTGTCTGGAAGAAGTGAAAACTTTCCTGGGCAGCAAAGGGCTCACCTTTCCTGAGCTGGAACAGCCAGAGTGGCTGGAAAAGCTGCACTTCATGGTAGACATGACAGCACACCTGAACACGCTGAACACAGCTCTTCAAGCGAAATGACGCACAGCCCTGCACATGTTGGAGGATGTTTTGGCATTCGAGCCCAAGTTGACAATGCCTGCCAGAGATTTACAGAAAGGCACATTGTCTCACTTCCCAAATTTGAGAGAGTACAAACAAGCTCACGACATGATAAATTCGGGGTATTTACATTCTGCAATCATCGCAATGCAAACATCGTTTGGGAAACGCTTCTGTGAGCTCAGAGAGGGAAAACAAAACACATTATCCTCCCGGTCACTCCCCTAAGCATCGATCCATCCCTACTGAATACGACTGCATTGGCAGGTGTGAGTCAACCTGATCTTGAGATGGAACTGGCCGACATAGCCGACAAAGACATATGGGTGTCCAAGTTTAGACGCTTGACAGCAGACCTTGAAGATGTTGCCCGTCAGAAGGCCGTTCTTGCTCAGAATCACAAATGGAGTGATATTGAAAACCTCCCCAAACCGGACAATCTTGTTTTCGAAACATGGAATGCTATCCCCGACATTTATGTAAACATTAAAAAGCATGCGCTTGGAGTCCTGTCGATCTTTGGATCCACATATGTATGTGAGCAGGTGTTCTCCAACATGAACATTATTAAAAACAAACATCGCGCACGCCTCACAGATGACAGCTTGCGATCCTGTGTAAAGATGAAGGTGACGTCATACAGCCCTGATGTGCTGAGGTCCAGGAGCAGAAATCCCATTAACCAAGTATGATAAATATTTTAATTGCCTATTATTTTACGTATATTCATATTTTTTTCATTGTTAAGTGAAATAGTCCCTTTATTTTTCAGGTTGACAGCTGACTGACGTTATTTTTGGTTTGCTGCTGGCGGACAATTTAAGTTCGACGTTTTTCATAAATACAAGAAGGACTCAAATGGACATTGAGTATTTTACTTAAAAGTAACCTTCAACCCAACGTCTTTTTTTCGGAGTTCAAAATGTTTTTGTTGCATGCAGAAATGTAATTTCGTTTTCTCGGCAGGAGTTCATCGATTTCATAAATGCAACACATTATAGTTTGTTTATACATAGCATAAAGGCAAAAAAAAACGTTGTATGCATTGTTATTTCATATTAAATGTCAAACGGGTTTTGTGCCTCCCAGTGTTTTCTTTTCTGTGGGAAACGGGTCCAAATGGCGTTTTCAGTGGAAAAGGTTGCCGACCCCTGGTCTATGCATTCTGTTCGTTTTTGTAGGAACAGTAGGAAAGATGATGTGACGCAGCACCCTTCAAAATTAACGATTGTTGATCGACAGATTCTAAGGATTTGCTGTAATTTCACAGATGCATTTTGGCACATTCAGCATCGCGAGGAACTACCAAAATATTTTCTGGAGATATATAACTCCGGAAAGATGGAACTTTCTCCAGATTCTCTGCTGATTATTACGTCTAATTTAAAGAAAATGTCAAAACATCCAATCGAAGTATCTCCAATGCCCTGATTTCTGATTCCGCTTGTTACCTCTGTGCCAGTAAGTGCACAATGTTGCAGGGAAGTGGCGAGTACGTACATAAACCAGCTCTCTATGGGTCAGCACAAGATCACTAGAAGACACACCTATCTGACAAATGAATGGCTGCAGCAGGAAACAGAGAGGCTGACGAAATATAACTGAGTGGCCAATATGAAAGATCAGGTTGTACGCAATATATGGAGTTGCTGTAACTTGGACCTTCGAAACTTGTTGTAAACAAGTCGCTGTCTTTTCACTTCCTGGTATTTGAAAAGGTTCGCAGTTTACAATGTTCTTGGAATTAGCTCTAATACTTCCATTGTCGTTCAACCAGGGTGTAACAGTGTTCAAAGGGAATATAGAGAAGGATTGGCATTTCATATGTAAATTATTCACGTTATATAACAGTGAGAATGAATTGCAATCTAAATGCGAAACTAGAGACAGCATGATTTTAGAATAATGAATTATTCAAGATTTAATCACAAGTTACTTACCAGGAAATGTAGAGAGATATAGGGTGATGAAGGGAAAGAGAAAGAGTTGGGCCCGTTATGTCATTTGGAAAGGGAGGTGGATGGAAAGTGCAAACGAACTGAGAGAATCATACTGCAAGGGCCGAGCTGGCTAGCGTGTGTGGTCCTGTCTGTATGCGCTCATGTGAGAAAGAAAGAGAGGAAGGTATATGTGAGAGAGCGAGACGGTCTGGATTATAAAAGTAGATATAAACAGGAAGAGAAATGAACAAAACCGAATGACATGCCGACATCTGTTCCCAGCTGACCAGATCGGAATAACAAGGCAATCCTGAGGAAGGACATCAATCGGACAAGCAATATATGATACTGTGCTGATTTCATTCTTTACTAGCAGAAAAGTGATACTAACTTCTTATAACACTCTGTAATTTGTTTGTTTCCGAAACCAAATACCCGAGTTCCTTGGCTGCTTACTGATAATTTTGACTATACTGCCGGGTGACAGTAGTGAAAATGACCATGCATACGCTAAGGGTTCAGTGCAAGCAAGGGGAGATTGCACATTATGTGTTTAATGCAGGACCACACTGCATTAACGACTGAGGAAAGATAGATCGTAATGGAAGACGTGCATAAACTGGTGTGAGTGGATGAAGTTTTGCGAATTCTCTTTTTTTTTGCTGTGGCTAGAAAGCTGCGAACGGTTGGTCAAGAAAAGTCCTACATTCCTTGCGAATAACGTATACAGGGGTGAACATTATAAATACGGTTTATTCATGTCGTCTTAGATAAGGTTAATAGCAGCAGTATGTACCGGAGGTTCGGAAAATTCAAACCAGAGGGAAAAGATTAAGGGTGAGAGGAAAGAGTTACATTTGACTTGAAGGGAAAATTAATTACTCCATATGTTATCAGAAGAGGGAATGAGTTGAAGCGTACAGTATATAACTACGGGAGATGGCAGTCACAATAGTATCATTCTGAAACGCAGGAATTGACACATGCAGGGATGTCGCTTGCAGTCAATGTGCGCTGAATGTAGAAAGCTGAGACAAGGTAAGAGGAACAACTATTCCTATGCATTCGTTCGGACGAGATTTTTTTTCACTATATGTTCTAAATTTCTGCTTCTATATCAGTGTTATGGCGTGCACATTGTTACAGGAGACATTATACTGAAGAATGCAGACTTCTGTCTCTAAAGTTCGCGAAAAAAAGATCATACTGGACAAGGAATACGCTGGAAATGAAATATGAACGTTTCATAGAGAGTTAATAGCATGGACTCAATTGGAAAATGGAAATAAGGAGAAGTTTTCAGATAGATAAATTTACCGAAATAGCGAGATATGAAGAACAGAAATGGAGGTGTAAATTGTGAGCGAAACATAGAGGGATAAGGAGAGACAATGACAAATGCGAAAGGTCAGTGAACATACTCGGTCACAGATGCAATGTTACACAATTACACAGGTACAAAGAAAGAGAATGACGGGTCTGAGAAGGATGTCTTATGTGGTTCGATTCTGTCGTATATTGGAAAACATAGTCTACTTTAATTTCATAGAATAAACGAAAATTCCTAGTCCAAAACACACACACGAAAAATTAACATCAATAAAACCGGATGGACATGTAACATAGATTACTCATTAAATGACATGTGGCATTGCATGTATAATGTTGGGATTGGCAATATGAATAAGTTCATAAAAGATATTTGAGCGATCTAAAATATCGTTTGTTCCCATATTAACGCAGTACCTCATGTGGGAAGTACGCTCGAAATAGACCTTCCAAATTTGTTATCGTTCCTTCTGTCTGAAGCAGAGAAGATAACGTGGAACTGTGGCACAAAGAGAACGGATGAACCCAAATGCAGGACACCGACACAGAGGTAGTGTAAACAGAAGAGCGTTTAATTATGGTTGCAGGGAAGGCAGGGAGTGAGGATTAGGCAGTGGAAAGCCGAAGAGTGAGCGAGGCTGGACCGGGCATCGAACCCTTGTCGCTATGGTGACAACGCCGATTGAACCACTTATCTGGAGGAAAATGTGGACGGACGGTGGGAAGCGGCAGGGCAGGGATGCGGACAATGGGATGAGCGTTGCTGGGGGATACCGGCGGGCGTTTCGCCTGCTCCTATTAACACGGAGAGACAGAGTTAACATAAGGAAACAACAGCGCAGAAACCGAACTTTGAATACACAATTCCAAGCGGCCGAGCGACAGGATTAAAACAAGCAAACAACGCGGAAACAGAACTTAGAATAGACAATTCTTAGCCGTCGAGAACTAAATTTAACAGAGGCAAGCAGCGCTGATGAACGGAAGAGCAGGAGGCAGGCAAAACATTTTTGACACAGGGCGTTGCTGTAGTGAACGGCAAACAGGAGACAGGCGGCAGTAAACACATTTCTTGACACTTAGCGTTAAATGGAAAGGCAAACCGCAGACAATACTCTGCTTGACGCAAGGCGTTGCTGCAGGTGAACGGCAAACAGAAGACGGTCGGCAGGAAATACAGATCTTGACACGGAGCGGCACGCTGGCTGAAGCAACGATCTGTAACGAGTGAATGCAAAGGCGGGGCTTTTATGCTGCAGGTTTTGATGAGAATCGGGTGCCGCAATCACGGAGTGCAGGAGGACACGGGGAAGAGAGAATTAGGTGAATAAGAGCAATTAACGGTTGGGACCGTGACAGGAACAGTGAGATGTTTGTCTGATGTTTTTAGCTGAGCATTCGATATTCTTCTCACAATGATAAATACTGCTAAGGTAAGGCATAATCAGAATAGAGAGTCTTTAGCATGCAAAACAGTTTCGTAATTGGCAAAAAATAAACAAAAATCTGGCTAAATGGGTGTTATTCCTATTGACGTTGTATGACTAGGTGTATGCCGCAGGACTCAATGGTCTTGCCTCCACTACTTATAATTTCCATTAAGGACACAGCAAATCCGTCCTTATAGCATATAATAACATTCGCACGACTTGCAATGAAAAGGTTTTTTTAAGATTATGGAAGGATGGAAGAATGGATAGAAAGATCGCTAGCTGGCTAGAGAGAGAGAGAGAGAGGAGAGAGGAGAGAGAGCGAGAGATGAGAGGAGGAGAGAGAGAGAGTGAGAGAGAGAGAAGAGAGAGAGAGAGATGGAGAGAGATGGACAAAGATGAATATTAACGGTTTTATATTGAAGAAATATTTCGTAGACACTGATAGGTATAACGATCTAGCAATCAATTGCAATGCGTATGTTAATCAAAATGGCTTCTTTGTTTGTTAACAATTAAAATGCTTCTTTGTTATGATAACTGGTGAGAAAGTGCTTTTCTTGCATAGCACTCTCAAAGCTTCTCGAAGCTTGTTTGGATTAAAGTTACTGATAACGGGGATTGTATTCATTTGTTAACCAATTGGGTTAGATGTTATTTTCTCATGTGAGTCTGGTGAGCAGTGATTACCCGGGCTTTGGGGAGCCTGGAAAAAGACGGCGAGGAACGTGGACAAGTGCGGCACCTGCTGGTCGATCACTAACGGTGGTCACAGGTCCGTGGGTCGTGGCGGTCGGAGAAGAGCTAAGAGTGGTCGGAGGTTTCGATAGTTGATCTCCAACGATGCGCACTAATTGACTGAACTCTGGTAAGTTTGGCGCCTTTTCGGTGTTTTCTTTCCATTCATATATATTGTATCATTATTAATCACTTAGTTTTATTAAGATTTATAAAGTGTGTTATGTAAACATACCTGTTGTGCGCTTGATGTTATGTGTGCGCGTCTGTATTAGCGTGTATATCACAGCATCCACGTATGAAGGAGGCACGGTTTGGCGGATGGACGAATGTTCTCCTAGACATACACCAGCCGGTCGTGTAAGCGTTACACAATCATTCAGCAGAATAATGCCCCCTGCTTTTCTGAAAATAAATTGCGCGTCTACTCTGAACTTATTATCTGATAACAGTCAAGAACATTTACATTCCTGAATGTAATCTTCCTCTCACTGATACTATAACCAGACACCATGTCTTCTGTCTGTTCCTTCCTGATTTTATTGGCATGCATCCCGGTAAGTCTTCGCAAAAGTGGTTGATGTGTGTGTATGTGTGTCTGTCCCATTGGTGCCATGGATCTCGAGTTTTTCATGCATTTTTTTACCACATTGCGGTTGAAGTGGTAAAGATAAGGAGACGCAGCACGCTTTACAATTTACAATTGCTCAAGAAAAGGCCCTGAGAATGAATTGTAATTTTACCACTCACGATACAGATCTATTTTAGCTTCAGTCAGCATCACAAGCCATCTCCGACATATATTCTGAAGATATGTAACTGTGGAAAATGGATCGATCTCCAGGATCTTTCCTAGGAATCACTGCTGTACTAAATAAACGTTTTAAAATGGCTTATTTAAATAATTAGAAAGCTCTCGTTTCGGACTCGCCGTTTATCTCCGTGGTGCGAAGCAGTGAGTTCGCGAGTTTATACCAAAATCTGCTCTGGGAGTGAAACTGTCCGAAACATTGCAGCCGACGAGCTGTACATTGGAAGCCATCAGGAGGGAACTAAATTTACACAGTATGTCGAGTTGCTGTGGCTAGGATCTTTGAAAATTATTTCCGAACAACTATGCTATCCTTATCTTCCCGAGAGTGTACAGCAAGTTATGCAGTTTACACTGTTTCCGGAATTATCTTTAACAATTTTTATTGTAGTTCAACTTCAACCGCGCCGCCTAAGTATGCCCAAGCATACGTGGACGAAGTGAGAAATAAATCTCCTTATTTATAGCCATAGCCAAGCATGTTCATTTTTTTTTTAATGACTGGAAACTTTAGGACGATTCTGGTCGTCTTCAGTATTCTGTTTTCCTGAAGATATGCAGAGAAATTCAGATTCAGTTTATTGTCATTTAGAAACGACAAAGGGACTGCTGTTAAAAATGAGACAATGTTCCCCCAGAATGATATCACAAAAGCATACGACAAAACAGACTACACCATAAAATCCACGTAACTTTGTGGATCCTTGTGGATAAAGGGATAACGGGGTATGGAGAGAAAGCAGGTACAGGGTTCTGAGTTGGATGATCATACTGAATGGCGGTGCAGGCTCGAAGGGCCGAATGGCTACTCCTGCACCTAGTTTCTATGTTCCCATGTAACCTATTCAAATAGTCCCTCATAACTCAGGTTATTCAGTCCGAGGAACATCCTTCTAAATTTACTCTGTACTCTCCCTACCTTATTTTCATATTTGCTGTAGAATGTTGACCAGAGCTACATACAATTCTCCAAATTAGGCACCCAACGTCTTAGTTAATTTCATAGTAGGAACCCAACTCCTACACGCAATATTGCGATTTATGCAGACCAATATACCCGAAGGATGCCTGCCCATCGACCTGCGACTGCACTTTCAATAATTATTCCAGATCCCTTTGTTTTAATGCACTTTTCACTGACTACAGTTCACTGGTTCTAACTAAGTGCAGATCGCTCAGTTGCCCTCGCATTTATCTGTGAAGATTCCACCGCAGATTTCAATGTAAGAATGAGATGCATATCCTCTACTATCAGCATTCTTGTCTGAAAATCTATGATCACCCGCTATGACGAATATGGGGGATGAAGTCCAAAGCAGGAGCATTCCTCTGAGAGAGAGAGAGAGGAGAGAGAGAGAGAGAGAGAGAGAGAGAGAGAGAGAGAGAGAGAGAGAGAGAGAGAGAGAGAGAGAGAGAGAGAGAGAGGAGAGAGGAGAGGAGAGAGAGAGAGAGAGAGAGAGAGAGAGAGAGAGAGAGAGAGAGAGAGAGAGAGAGAGAGAGAGAGAGTGCGAGCGCCTATGGCAGAAGAGTGGTGAAGGCAGGGGCGGTCCTAACTTATGCTTTCCTTGCAGGGCATCGATTCATCTTTTCTTTGCCGAGACGAGTCTCAGCACTGCCGCTTATTAACTTCCCTTCTCTTTTTCCCTCTTCAGACTTATCTCCATTTCTATTCACCAGCATCACTGCTCCTGAAACATAGGAAGAATTTTTGTTTTTTAATCTGGAGTTCCTATATGCATGGACCCTAGCATGCTATCTAATGTGAGGTGTGCAGGAGGTCCATTAGAGGGCTACGATGGTATGCATAATTTAGCCCTCTGTGGACTCCTTTCAAAATATGAAAACAGAGGCATAATTAAACATTTCTGATTGTTTAGGATGTATTCTGGGATATTGGCGGTTTATCCGAGATGGGCAGTCCCAGGCGATTGAAAATCCTCGCAATTTCGATTGTTATCGTATTGATGCAAAGAGAGTTGGCTGTAGTTCGTCTTCAACGGCCAACTCCTGTTGACATTACGGAAGAGATTATTTCCCAGGCACCTGTATTCAAGTTCTACCAACTGCTGTCTGCAGCCGTCTCAATGTCGTTGGTGATGTGTCGCATCACAATCGTGTAATCAGCAAAATTAACTATGTCATTACCGGGGAATCCCGGCTTCTTGTTATTTGTGAACTGAGTGTACAGCAGTTTGCCCTGGGGAGCACCGTTGCTGCGGATCAAATGGAGGAAGAAATGGTTCTGCAACCTGACTACCTGTACGATGCTCGTTTGAAACTCCACGACCAGCTGTACAGCATTACATTCAGAATAACGTGTAAGAGTTTTTTTTTCTTTTCACTGAGTTGATTTAAATTGCGGACGGAAATCTAGGAACAGGTTTCTGAAATAGCTGTCTTTGTTTGAAAGATGTGTCAGAAACAGCTGCATGCTAGCTGCTACGGCATCTGTAGGGAAACAGATTGGCGAGTTTCCAGTGTGGCACCACTGGACTGTAGCCTTGCCAGCCATCTAAAGCGACCAATGACGGTTGGCATAGGTGACACCGGGTGTTACTAGCGTACTTTTAAAAATGCAGAAAACATTGTTACAACAAGTAATGATGGCCAATCTGCAGGCAGCATGAAAGAACATTTGAATAATTCCATAACGACGATAGTGAGCTGGTACAGTGGTACGGAACTGTCAAACTATCTGTTACAGTGAATAGCTAAGCGGGTAAAAGATAACCTGATTTCCAACACGCATGAAGTTAAAGATGACGCACTTCTTTCATATTTTAAGCAGGATTACTTATTTAGTTCCATCTTTTAAGTTTCAAAATAACAATTCTTGTTTGGGGGATATTTGCACATTATTCTTTGCAAAACGCTTCTAGTTCTGTGAGATTATTTGGCCGTCTTGCATGCGCTGCTCTTTTGAGGTCTATCCACAGATTTTCGAAGATGTTTATGTCGGGGTACTGTGAGGTCCATGGCAAAAGATTCGGTTGCATCTCCAGTGGTAGTCCATTGTGGATTTTGAGGTATATTTTGGATCATAATCCTGTTGTGGAAGCCATCTTCTTTTCAGCTACAGCTTTTTTTTATAGACGGTGCTATATTTGCTTTCAGAATTTGCTGGTATTTAATTGGATTCTTTCTTCACCTCCACCAGTGGAATGTTTCCCGTGCCACTGGTTGCAACACAGGTCCAAAGCATGATCAATCCAACCCCGTCCTTATCAGTTTGGAGAGGTGTTCATTTCATGGAATTCTGCACATTTTCTCTCCACCCATACCTTTGCTCATTGCTGCCAAAACGTTCTATTTTAACTTCATCGGTGCACAGGACTAGTTTCTAAAATGTATCAGGCTTGTTAGATGTTTCTATGCAAACGTATGATGCTGAATATTGTGGTGAGGACGGAAGCAAGGTTTTCTTCTGATGACTCTTCCATGAACGTCATATTTGTGCGAGTGCGGCTGCACAGTAGAACAGTTCACCACCACTCCAGAGTCTGCTAAATCTTCCTGAAGGTCTTTTGCAGTGAAACAGGGGTGTTGATTTGCTGTTCTAGCAATCCTACGAGTAGCTCTTTCGGAATGTTTTCTTGGTCTTGCAGACCTCACCTTGACCTCCACCGTTCCTGCTAACTGCTATTTCTTCATTGCATTACGAACTGAAGAAATGGTTACCTGAAAAGGCATTGCTATCTTGTTATAACCTTCTCCTGCTTTTGGGGCATCGTTTATTTTAATTTTCATCATTTATTTTAATTTTCTGGCCAGCTGCTTAGAGGAGCCCATGGTTGTTGATTGCTGGGGCAAGTTTTGAGGAGTCAGGGTATTTATAAAGGTTTGTATCATCTGCCTTCTCCTAACTATGACTGTCAACAAGCCATAGCCATAACAAGCTAATTAAGGATTAAGAGCTTGGCAAAAGTTACCTGAAAGCTCAAATATCTTGGGGTGCCCTACCATTTGCATGAAGCTACTTCCATTTTTTAACTCTAAATTTGTACAAAATGTGCAATTAATATGTTGAAAATAATTTTTCATCTTTAACTTTATGCCTTTTGGAGATCAGTTCATCTTCTACTCACATAACTATTCAGAGTAACAGAAGTTTTGTACAGGGGCACGCAAACGTTTGCATACCATTGTATGCACGCCCTTGTCATGTCGAACTAAGCTGCGTTCTGACCAGCTCTCCATACGGGGTATCAATCTGCAGAGGTCTCCACAGACTAGAACGCAGCGTTCCTGACCTTTAGTACGGAGCACATGTTTGTGTTCAGCCAGGCTTTCAGGTTGAACAGTTAAAAAATTATACCAGAGGTCCCAGCGTCTTCGTCACAATTTTTTCCGTATCTTGTGATATTTTCAGACATGTTCCTGGAATTTCATTCCTTTTTTTTTTTGCGGGTGGCCTCCTGGCTCATCGGAAAGTTAATTCGTTCAAACTGGACCTGAATCATTAAAATGTATGTCATGATTTTGAACACATGCTGTCGTTTCTCATGTAGGGCTTCTTCTCTGGATAGGAAAAGCCCTACGATGAACGAATCCTGCAACATCTGTTATCATGCTGCCCTATCACACTGCGTTCCTATGGTAGAGGGCACACGACAGAGTGTGACATAAGAACGCCATTGACACTTTCATCGATAGTCTTTCTGTAATTTTGCAATCATCCGTGGGTTACGCCTGGAGTTCTGTCAACAGAAATAATACTGCTGAGACATCAATCTACAACACATATTTGGTGTTCCCGATGACAGGCGCAATGTTTAAATAAATGCAACAGGTCGTTCACTAACAGCAGTTAAGGATTGTTTTTTATTTTCTTCTTTCCATTTACTTCGGGATGTCCCTGGGCTATTGGATCGAATTCACTTTGGATATCTAAAAGAAAGACACGGAGAATACGATAATAGTATTTGGGTGAAATAGTATAAGGAGATTACACGGTGATTTTACTATGAAAGACTGAAAAACTTTCCGGGACGAGCTAGTCTGTGCAGCTCAAATTCTGCAAACAGCATTGCTGCCTTTCACTCCCAAAGCAGTATGGGCGTTATTAGAGAAATGATGGGCAGGATATACGCGAGAAAGGGATTTGGTGGGACTGAATTTACAAATGGTGAAATTTCACATCCATATGATGGATCATGGTATTCACCACAACAAACTCTCAATTTCCAGCTGTTTTGGCACAAGCCTGAGCTGTTATCTTTTGAATGTCACCATCCTTAACGGTTTACGGAGAAGTACAGACACTGCCCTTCCAAGATCCATTTGATATCCAATTTTACATACGTAAGGAAATCCGACATCGGCTAAAAAGTGGCATCTGATGCCCCGGGAATTGTTTATGATGCTTATTTTGTTCAATGAATGAGGTTATATCCACAATATATTGCGATACTTTCGTTGGTTAGAGTCGCCCACTTAAGACGATTTCGTGATCCTCGCCGCTATATCTAACCCTTCCGGAGCTTCTGCTCTGTGCACATACGAAGAGAGCTAGTTTAAGATCTCACGGTGTCGGGTCCTTCCAACGCCCTGCAACACAGAGCACTCCCTGGCATAGAGATACAGAACTGCGCCTGACACGACCACAATGATGTATTTAACTCAGACATATTGCTCTTTTCTGTACACATCACTGATCCTCAGCACACGTTTTCGATACAGTCATATCCACCCTGACTGATGACGCTGGGTGGCCACTGGTAAGCTACTTTGAACTAAGGGCGTTAAAACGTCGCCACCAATGTGAACAATCACTGTCAAATTTTGTCATTCCTCTCTTGTAGTGGTTGACGAAACTCCTGCATAGTGCACTACATCTAATAGTTATCGAACATATATGAAGCATGGAGTATTTCTGAGTATTGCTACAAGCAATTTCCTGCATTGCGATCATTGGATATCTTGTGCTGATTGTTGCCTTTTTTTGTCAAACGGTTATCCGAAGTGTGAGACGTAAATTGAATGGTGTGTTGTGAATTTTGGTCTCTGTTATGAATCATGCAGACTTAGAGTGTTTTGTTTTCATTGTCTGAAATGACAGGACATAATGTATGTTGAGCGTTGCAGTTTTAATTGTATCTTCCGGTACTGTCAGCTCGTTGAATGCACCCAGCAACTTATTTGTGAAAAACCGGTCTCTGCTAACCAGTTAAATCGTAACCTCGACATACCTCACGATATAACGATTTCCTGACTTAACCAACCTTGATTTTCATTTTCATGTTAAACATAATAAATCTCGAAGACATCTCTTGATTATGTTAATCCGCAGAAAGCCGAATCGGCAGTTGAGTTAAAGTGGTTAACTGGAGCAATGAAATGAGTCTAAGCTGTATTTTTTTTTAAAATAGCGACAGTTTATTCGAATTCGGCGGGTTATTGGTGTTTGTGCCATAAATCTCCTTGCCTAGAAGCTGGAGAATTTTACATTAGAAACGGAAATCTCGTTTCTGACGAAGTGTACCCACAGCCGTTGGATTCCATGAAAACATTACACACGATTTTACCGAACTTCTTGCTTAATGCAACTGAAATATAAAAGACCCTGAAAAGCAAGTTTCCAGTTCTTCGCCTACAATTAGAATGGGACGACAGCGTGTTATTAAAATATGCCCACGGACTGAAAGTGAAATTCGGCATTGCAATTTGTCATTAAAGACTGGATTTTTAAAGTTCTTATTGTTCTACGTCCTTCAACGAAAAAATTGCAATCGAAACATACATCTGCACCTAAAGTCTACTTCCCAGGAGCTGCCTAGTTTGCTGCATTGTTTTTCTTAGGTGCATAAACGTTTAGTTCCATCTTTTCCCTTTTAATTATATAATCATTAGATAACGAAATCAGAATAAACTTAAGACATTTTTCATTGATTTTCATGGCGAGAAATGTTTTTCTTTGATGCAAGCAGTGCAGCGAAAGACAAAACTTTGGAATAAACTGCAAAATAACATTCCTCCTCACATTATATGAGAAGTAACAACCACTTATTCTTCATCGTTGCAACATTTCCCCACTACAGGATACAGCCTTCCCATTCTATCTGGATCTGTCAGTATTCTGTAGATTTCAAGGAGATTTCCCGCCTGCTCCCATTCTCCACGCCGCCCCCACCCCTCCACGGATATTCTTCTCAACTCCATCGATTACGGCCTAATGCCTTGCAACGTACCTCATACGTTACGCTTTCATTCTCAGGATCACTCATGTTAACTCCCTCTGTTCAACGAGTGATCTTTTCCAATTCCTCCATACTCTTTTTAGAGAAAGAGCAGAAACCCACTCATATTTCTCCAAGTACTCATGTGGATCGGCATGCATCGTTGGGTTGACAGACTCCCATTAGACTTCCCGTCGTGCAGGCTCTGAATATGTTCTATGGCTCATAAATACCACGTGCAAACAATTGTATTTGCTAAATTTCATCAAGACAAAAAGATGCTGGTTTGCAATGTAAATCACAATTTCGGCAACCGTAGGGCACTTTAATTCACAGTTGATTCTGCAGGTGATTTTTTCTTTTTTACGTGTCATCAGAAAGCACACATGGTGCAGATTATCCGCTATTATTTTCTCAACTGCCTTTTCAGCACCACCCTTTAATCGCTAAATGGACTAGAATGACAAATATAATTCTTTTTTTTTGGCAGCTATGAAGAAGATCGATGTAAACGGCAACATACTTAATCAATGAACTGGATACTCCTGTAAGTTATAACAATAGCAGACACATTGATGGTACACAGGGATCGTGCTACCCGACAGAGAGCTAGCTTTAACGCATCCTTGACTTGACGTCTGTGAAGTCAACAGTCTTATATATTACGAGGATCTTCACACAGTGTTCCAAACAACAGACGCGTCCGTAATTTTCCCCACAACAGAAAAAAATATATAAATGTTAATAGATACTATCTCATGCTGCATGAAATAATGAATACGTCCATACGAATGGCTCATTTCACATAATGTGGATTTTTTGTACAAAATTTTAATAACGGGAATTAATTATACTACACAAAGATAACCTGCGAACATGTTGCTTCACTAACAAACGTGTGACACAACCAGACGCTGTTTGTAATTCCTTTGAAATTTCTCTTTGTGACGTCCATTTTTTTTTCGTTTAGTCTCCTTCAATATGAAATCCCCTATCACCACTACTCGGCTCTTGCCCCCTTTCCTTTCTAAGTCACAGAAGCAGATTCAGTCCCAGAGTCCTGAGCGCTGAGACTTTCCTCAACTGGTTCATCCTGCCCTCACCTCACAACAATAACTAAAGTGATTAACCTGTTGTTGACGACGATGTCCACAAGGGTACTGTTAACTCACTGTTTAACCCCATTCGTCTTCCTGAGGAACACCCAGTTTCCCGTGTTCTGCAACTAGAATACAACCACGTCATTGTATGTCATATCTGTCACGAACACGCATTCCCTAGATGATCAAGAGTTCATTCTATTTCAGCTCCAGCTCCCTGAAGTGGATTATTTGAAGCTGCAGTTGGATGTACAGTTCGCAGGTGAATTCGCCAGGGGCAGAGGACGTCTCCCTCCTTTACCACATCCCGCAAAAGGAGTTTTCATCTATCCTGCCTGGAACCCCACTATTTGATCTCTGCAATGATAAAGAAGGAAAGCAATACATATATTAAGGGATAAATCCATCTGTTGTTTTGTAGTGGAAAAACATGTATTGATATTGCACAAGAAACTCGGATATCATCTGTTGGGACGTTATAAGTTTTTTTTTGTTTTCTCTACTGTCATCCCCAGCATCAACTCAATGGTGCCATCTGTCCTTGGATAGTCGTTCAAGTTGTGTCCAGGTGTAGTGCATTTTAGAAGATCCTGACTCTTCAAGGGATGAAGTCTTTGGAGCTTGTCTTCGCGTTTGTATATCACTGGGATTTTGTAGGATGGGATTGCTAACATGATGTCCCAACTTCCACCTTTTTCAGCTTGGCTTGCGGCCGCCCTTTTAAGTTATTTGGGCATTTTGGGTTACAGACAATTGAATAGGGCAGCACAAAAGCCATGCTCAAAACACATGTGCTGAACACAATGCGAAAATAAACGAAAACACTATTCTCTGCACCTGATCTATGTCGTTGCATCTCTGCATGTTCAAGAGGTTTTTTAAGGGCCAAAGGAACACATTATATCTGCTTCCAATTCTACAGCTGGATGACGTTACATTTTAATCAACATTCTCCGAACGTAATGTCCAGTTTACATACCCTCTTTGATTTCAAACCTCCATCTTGGGAGAAAAACAGGCAGTCTTTCGTCTCAGATTTTATAAACCTTGTTCACCACTCTACTCAGGCTTCACGCTCCAGACAAATATTCCAAGTTTGTTCAAATTCTTCTAATTCATTCAATATTTCGGTAAGCTTCCACACCATTCTTGTAATCAGGTGCACTTCCGTGCCATGGTTTGCTGCGCGAATCTAGAATACTACGAGAACATAAAACGGCAGTGATATGTTCATCCATTGACCACGAAAGAGCAAGAGAAGAGATTTCTTACTTTAATCCACAGTTAATAATATTAGTGAAACAGCGATTGAATTGTGCTAACAGGAGAGGACACAGTTTTAATGAGATTCGAAGTAGGTACAGAGGAGATGTCAAGGGCAGTTCTCTTTTTTACACAGACTGGTGAGGGCGTGGAATGCTCCTCAGGCTAAAGTAATGGGGGCTGATGCGTTAGGCTCTTTTGACTGACTCCTGGATAGGTACATGGAGCTTTGAGAGGTAGGCTTCTACAGGAAACGCTACCGAATTCTTAAAGTAAGTAGGTGTTCGGCAAAGAATTGGTGGCCGAAGGGCCTGTATTGTGCTGTAAGATTTCTATGTTTCCAATTATACTTACGCTGATGTGTAGAGCAATCGTCTGCTTGGCATGTACACAATTCCTGTTCTATCAGCCGCATAACGTTAAAGCTCTGCCCGACACTATGGACGAAATAGAACCCGGTTTAATGAGTGGAAAGCAGCAATATTCATTACTATGCCAACATCACTATATTCCTGGATTATTCGAAGATTCAGTCATCAGCTTCTGGACTACTGTCTGACTGATCATTCCTCACTGCTGCAGCTTCTGTTCCGTCCAGTTAATGTCACAGCTCCACAGACTGACGTACTTAACCTCAGCCGAAGTGTTCAAACGTCGCACAAATCTTTGTATGGTATTGGATTCACAGTCGGCAATTCCCATATCCAAAAAGACGATCTTAGGCCTTACACGATATAAAGATATACGAATAATGAGGTATATATTACCTCTCAATATCTGATAGTGAGAGCATATATAGCTCACAATATCGTATCTATCCATATAGGAACATATTGGTAGGTCATACTATATCCCGCAACGCTTCTAAGATGAAATTATTTCCATCTCTGGTCTGTGCGACGAGGTTAAACTGACGATACCAACGGCTTGAATGAAAACATATCCGTCCTCACCAAGTACGAGACAATTCTAGCCAATAAAGAAATTTTAAAAAAAATTCAGATGAAAGACCTTTTACTTCAGTCAAACAATTCTTACTTTTATAACTCATAGAATAAATTGTCTAAACAATTATTACACATTAACGAATTTGAAAAGATGTGAAATGCTGCAAAAGATTTCAAAACACAACTTCAGTACTTATGAACTACAAGAACATACCAAAGATTTGCAGAGGAACATGTCGTCCTTCCTAGAATCCGTAGATTGAACATCGAATCAGAATTGCTGTTTCTGAATCCCCATCATTCTCCTTGTCCTTAATAATCTAAAACTGTGAGAGTTTTTAACCATTTTCTACACGTTGACGTCATTTATATGTCATGTTTTCCAGATAATTTTGGTCGGAGAAGGTAACAGACATACATTGACCAAGAAGCTTCTGGCATTAGTGATCCTATTGATCTACAATGAATGCAGTGAGGACTCATTCCCTGATTACACAAACAACACAACGTCTTGCCATGTTTGACGTGCTAAACGAAGTACCACCATTGACCATCCTTAGCCTACTGGTTCCTATTCTCCAGGTGATTTTACATTGCACAGCTGTGACTCAAATTGCACCTTGGTTCTAGTTTATAATTGAATCCAAGAAAAGAACATTTGTTGAAAGTTTAGACTTTGCTACTAGCAACTCTCTTTGGAAGTACAATGCAGCTATGCTAGAAAGCTGAGTTGAGCAATAGGCCTCTCGGGCGTTGGAAAGAAAATATTCATCACAACCGAATCTTTGCATCTGGCTGTCTTTTAATTTAATAACTGGCTTTATATAGTTCTGTCTCAAAGTATTTTAATATAGTAATCTATGTGGCCCATACAGACATAGAGTGATCTTGGTGTTTGTAAAGTTACAGGTTTGCATTCAGAGAGTAAACAAATAGATGACTTAGGGAGACTTTGTTTACCAACACAAGACAATCACAGGCTGTACAGTTTCGACGATTCCTCGTTTGGATAGTGGCTATCCGGTCTTATGCAGCTGGCTTGTCAGTTCCCAAAGTGATCTGGAATACTGAATTAAAACAACAACAACAACGTGATGTTGTATACAGCCTCGGGAAACATTTTGCAGAGAATGATCCCATAAAATCGATCTGTTTTTACACTAGACAGTTTCAGATTGATACACGCCCTAGGGCTTCCACAGACCCGAATTCGTCGAAAAGACATTGATAATTCTGAACCACAGCAAAGTTCAGCCCGGTGAGTTCCGCTCTGGGAAGGCAGAGGAACATAAGTGCATGCGTCGCGTTCTTTCCCCTGTACAATGACAGCACATGCGCCGCCAGCAACTACATATGCCATCGGTTTCCTCTGCGCGGACTGGTGCGATTTAAAGCAGTTGGCATTGGGGAGTTCCTGGCCCGGGGGTAGCGTGACGACAGCCACCACTATCTTGCAACATTTTGCTCCGTGAGCGGCTTCACAGCTAGGCTCAGAAATTGGTACTCCAGAAACGCGGCAGTGGAGGTGGCGGCTGGAGGAAGAAGCAGAGTGGATACAAACATGGATTAAGTACAGATGGCCTCCCGGACTGGAAGTCGGGAAGGCGAGAGCGGCTGATTGGGACCAACTTCGTTCCCCAGATCACGTGATGCTGGAGTGTACCTGGTTTGTGCCCAGACTTACAGTATGTGCTGTAATTCACCATGAGTTGTGAACAGAGCCGGATCCAATGTGGGACAGCAATTATAAAGGGAACAATTTTTGAAAAATTCCGAGGAGTTAGTTTATCCAGCAGTTTCGCTCCGCCGAGCGTCAAATCCATGGGCCGGAGTGAACGGAGTGCGAGCTCTGTTAGTTTAGCTCCTACGTGATAAGTCTCATTCCCTAATCGGTGCCGGGATGTCTCTTTCCTCCCTTAATGTAGAGTCTCTCACCACTGGCTGCTCTGCAGAAGCTGAGAAATGCATCTTTAAATTCGACAGACAGTGACTCTGACTGCACTGGCCATTTCACGGAATAATTTACCTTTTTCTTTACTCACTAGTCTTTGGTCCTTTAGTCTCCCACAGTAAAACTCTTCCATCAACTCTGATGATTGGTCAATGCGATGTACAAATACCACAGCAGCCGCCCCGTCCTTCGCGTACGAAATGCGTTACAGATCAATAGTTAAAAACTGAGAAAGAAGATTTCCCGGAAGATCACTATTAAAGTCTATGGTTGAACGAGAGGAAACGGACGAAGTCCATCCCGAATATATCTAATTTCAATTTACAGTGGAGAATAGAAATAATCTCCTGACGCTTAGCAGATTAACAGAGGCGTCATGAAGGGAGCCCAGATTAGATGTTTTAAGTAGGGAAAAGGTAACAAAAACCTAGTCCCTTATCAGATTTATCCTACGAGATTGAACATCCAGAGAGAGTAAAGTGACTGGACACTTCACTGTCTGAACTGTTGCCAGGACGGGCGGGTTGGCTGTGTGATGGGAAATTCCTTTGGATATAACTGAGAAGGGAAAAAAAGGGCGATCAATTGGTGACTAGCATCTTTATAAAACCGAAAGGATGGATTGAGAGGTGTTTCTGACAGCACTCTATAACGAAGAATCACAATCACCCAATGAAGGGTTGGCTATTCAAAGTTCAAAGTTAATTCATTTTAAAGGCACGCACATGTCATCATACACTAGCCAATATTCACTTACTGGCGGGCATTCACAGTAAATACAAAGGCCTTCAATGCTGTCACTGAATATAGTACACAGAAAGAATGACAAAAACAATATGCAAAAGAGGACAAATGTGCAAAAATGTAAAAATATAATAAATTTTTCATATGTAATGAATAATGTTCAGAAATGATTTGCAGAGTCCTCGGAAGTGAGTCGATTTGTTATGGAATCAGTTGTGCTGCGCTGAGTAAACAATTCAAGACTGGATGCTGGTGAAGTGAGTGGAGAGGGACCGAAAACATCTGTACCTCCCTGCCGATGGGTATAGCTCGAAGTGAGCATGGCCTGGATGCTGTGGGTCCTTGATGACAGTTGCTATATATTTTTGACAGTACCTAATGTATATCTGAAGGAGGAGCTGAGTTGATAAATTATAAACTTAAATTAAAATGAAGTCAACCCAGATACTCGTTTATAGGAGATTGTTGATATTCAGCGGCTATATTCAGGGCTGAAATCATTAGTACTTTTTTTTGTAAATTTGGAAGCTCTTATTAAGTTTTAATGCAGCACCTTCACTGATGCAGAAGAGGAATAGCCACTGCATTTGTTGCAGCGTGTTCATATTACGCAGCAGAAGATGTGACGTCGAATTATGGAAACAGCGATTATTGCTTAAAATCATTACTTTCACTCGTTCATATCATAAGAGGGTTGCAGAGCGAAAGAAAATCTGCAGGGAAAGAACTACATCACGACGACCCCGTAGCGCCCACGGTTAGATGGGAAGAAAACGAGGGACCAGGAAGGAAGTTAATTTTCTATGAATGAGAGAAAATATAAACAAAAAATGGACACACCGATCGAGAGGTCCTGGCTTCGGGAATGTGGGAATGTCTCAGTTGGAGAACATATGTATTTTGATATTATTAAATGGAAAGACTGATGAAGGGACAAACTAACGGAAAGGGAAAGTGAGAGAAATGAGAGAAAGACAGAGGGAGATAAAAAGAGAGAGAGAGAGAGAGAGAGAGAGAGAGAGAGAGAGAGAGAGAGAGAGAGAGAGAGAGAGAGAGAGAGAGAGAAAGAGAGAGAGAGAGAGAGAGAGAGAGAGAGAGAGAGAGAGAGAGAAAGAGAGAGTTTGTGAGAGACTGAAATTAGTGGAGGAAGAGAGAAAATACAGAGTCCATTAATGAAGGGCTCATGGAAGAGAGAAAATAAAATAGGGGAATTTGGATGGCTAGAGGAGAGATGGCGGAAGGGAGATTCCAAGAGTAAGAGAGTGTAATGTTGTAGAGGTGAACAAAGAGAATGTCGGCTAACAAAAAAAACATATTTGGAGATGGGGTGCGCATGGGGAGAGCTGGAGCAACAGAGTGAGTGACAGATGTTCAGTTAGATGGAATGCATTTGCTCTGTTAAACGGATTAAACAGGCCTCATGATACGGTCAACATGTGGTAAACAGGAACTCTTTATTGCAGGCTGCAAGCACTCCAGCGTTTTTCTAGATTATGTTGTCTTGTTTCAGCACGTTGCTAAACGGTGCCTGTCAGTCACTTTCTGGCTGAATTAATGTGGAGACAGGTCAAGTGTAGTATTAGTGCGTACTTTCCTGAAAGAGAATGCTCATTAATTTGGTATATTCAAAATCGTGGGGATATATTCAAATTCCAGCTGAATAGGTATAATGAGGAAATATCGACAGCTTTCAAGATTGTCCGCAATCACTAGAAGCAGAGTTACCTGGAGTATACTTCTTCTCAGTTCGCCACTTTTAAAACTGTCGCCCCCTTCCCGTAGTTTCTCGGCTTCTGCAACACCTGCTTTCAGGCAGATGGTTTTAATTGGAGAACCACTGAGATATCCTCTTTCTGCAAAGAAAGAGTCTTCCAGTCCTCCACTAACAACTATTGCCCTCATCCGCATCACTCCAACTCTGTGCACATCTGAACTCCACTATCCTACCACCACATCAATAGGGATGGGTTTGCTCTTCTCGTCACCTATGACCGCACTACTTTCTGCATCACGCACATAATTTTCCATAACTTCCGTCATCACTATTATATCTTTCCCTACACCGTCACCGCCCCACCTTCTGCATTCTGCAGGGGTCGCTCCCCACGCTACACCTTTATGCAGTCGGCCCACCACACTGATCTCTCTCCTGTTCGCATTCTTGGAAGTGTATCGTGCGGTAACTGCCCCTACACATCTTGTCCCACTGTCATTCAGGGCTCAAAATGCACTCTTTACCAACTGGTGTATAGGGATCATCTGCTGGATTCGGTGCTCCCGGTATGGTCTCCTGTGCGACATGACGGAGGTTGTGTCTGCTTCGTAGAGCAGCAGAGAAGGCGACATCGTCGATTGTGGCCACCCATTTCAGTCCTGCTTCCCATTCACATACAGACATTTCACTCCGAGGTCTCCTCTCCTGCTATGAGAAGGACATATTCAGGGTGGAGGAGCAACACCATGTATTCCGTCTTAGTAGATTTCAACATGATGTCATGAACATCGATAATTCGAACTTCTGATGATTCTGATAATTGCCCGGCATTTCAATCCCCATTCCTGTTTCCATTTATTGCCTCATTCTCTCCATCTGATGTCGCCTCCCTTTCCATTGTTCCATGGATGACTGTTTCGACTGTCACTTTACCCATTCTCCAGACTTTTTAAAATCAATTTTACCAATCAACTACAAGGATGTTTGTTTCACCCCTTCCTCCTCTGCCTGTTTCAGCGATTGTTTACCATCAGTACTGTGCTGCTCTCTCCCATTTTCGCACTCTTAATTCTCCCCATCCTGTTCAGTCCCTTAGAATCGTATTGGCGGGAAACATCAACGGTTTCTCTTTTCCATTGATTCTGTCTGGTCTTCTAAATTTTTCCTCCGTTTTGTGTCTGTTCATCAAGGACGTTGAGGTTTTACTGAGCTGTTCAATCTGAGGATTATGTTTAAATATTCCCGAGTGGTCTGTGTCGGACTGACCGTAAATCTCAATGCCATTACGCTCACAGTATGTAGGCAGACATTAGCCTGATAAAGAATAACGTCAAGGCAGACATAAGCACAGATTCTCTCTCGCTCTCCTCTCTGTCGCTTTCACTCACACACACACACACACACACACACACACACACACACACACACACACACACATATAGAGGAAGCGGCAGAGAAAGATGCTCAGTTACTCAGTGACATCGTCAACTTCTTATCACATTCTGGTATCGCCAGGAAAGTCTGATATGCGGTATCAGCATATGTTCAGAAACAGAACTCCGTCTCGTGATAATCCAGTGCAGTTGTCTGGTGCTTTGCTGAAAGTCGGCAAAACACCAGATAAGACGTTCTATATAAACATATTCCGTTGGTTTCCACTATGTACTCCATTGCCATTTGGAGACCTGCAGCCCTAGGTAGCTGGAGGGTGTTCTCACGATGGGGCAAGAGCGCATGAAAAATTCGAAACGTTTTGAGAAGAGTTATATTTACTTCAAGGAGCCGCCATTATCATAAAGTGAAGAGTGTTATTGTCAGTTGAAACGCTTGATAATCCCCGTAAGAACTCTGCTATTTGTCTCCGTCAATCTATGTCTCTCTATCGTTCTCTTTATGTGCATTCTACTATCCAGTATGTGATTCCTTCAACTTCTTCGCCTCCGCCACAAAATTTCTTCTGCCACTTGATAATTTCACGCAGGTGAGAAACTGCTAGAAAATTCAGCAGTCTAATGAACAAGGAGGCAATTAAAAGAGAGAGAGGACTCTGACTTGGTTTTGATAACACTTTTAATTGCGACTTTGATAGAGAGAGTACGGCGCCAGCTGAGACACAGGCTGCGAAGTCACCATGGTAATAACTCAGAGCGCTTGAGCTGGAATTTCGAATGGATTATAAAAAGTTACGTTGTTTTGCCCTGATAACGGCAGAGGAGACACGACACGTGGAGAATTGCGGAAGCTACGCGAGAAACAATGCTGGAGGTTAAGGCCACCACGAGGTTGGAGGCCACGGACCGATTAATTTCGACCCGTGATTACCAGTGTGGGTAAGAGCTTGACTGTGGGGGTCTGCTGATGGTAAACCCATGCCGTGAGTTAGTAGACCGTTCCCTAGAAGGGGCTCTGTCTATCTTTCTGTGTGCGGGGTTGAAACGATGTGACTCTAAAGACTTCGGAAGCAAGAACAACTAAAACTGCCAACTTAAACATCCACACAATTAACTCTCTCTCTCCATCAATTCAACTCGACCGAACACAAAGTGAACTGAACTGCTTAAACTTACCTGAAACCGTAAGACTGATATCTACCTCTGGGACTATTTTCTTTGTATCCACACTCCAGGTGTGTTCCATCCATTTCTGCTGGTCCTTTTCAACTCGTCACGGGAATGGTGATAATAACCACTCATATTTTTTTCTTGTGTTTTTTTTTATTTATTCCCCATTTCACGCATCGTTTCAGTTTTGGGGCAATCGGGAGCAGTGTTATTCAATTTGTTAATACGCTTGAAGACATCTTATGGAATGTCAACGTGAATGCTGCCTCTCATTCAAGAAATGTTATCTCCTTTGTGGCCTGTTTCCAATAGTGCTGCCGTTTGTTCTTTCCACATTTCCAGTAATTCCAGCAGATTTTATGTTATGGCAGATAGTGCGTCTCTCTCTCTCTCTCTCTCTCTCTCTCTCTCTCTCTCTCTCTTTCTCTCTCTCTCTCTCTCTCTCTCTCTCTCTCTCTCTCTCTCTCTCTCTCTCTCTCTCTCTCTCTCTCTCTCTTTCACACACACACACACACACACACACACACACACACACACACACACACACACACACACACACACACACACACACACACACACACACACACACACACACACACACACACACACACACACACACACACACACCCGTAACGTACCTCCATCTGTCCAACTCCCGCATTGAATTTCAACGTTTTCAATGAAAATCGTTCACTGAATGTTCTGAGTAATCCAATCTCGGCGGCACGCATTCCAAATGCCAGAAATAAATATGTAATCAGTATTCAGGCGCTCAGATTCCTTTTAGATTAGGCAGTATTTCATAATGCCAAGCTCCTTCTTTCATTGACATGAGCTAGTTTTGTTTCTGTCATTCCCATCAAGAAGCAGACCAGTTTTCCACGAGCAAGTGAATCCACCCTGGGGACATGTTCCGCTCTGTAATTACAGTAGCTTATGGCATCAGAAAGTCAGGAGCTGTTGTCCTAGATGTATTTCGTCCACGTCGCATCAGAGAAATAGGCGGGGCAAATGGTAAGAGGAAGTCTTCGCATTGCTTTGAATTTCTTGTCCGTACCACTATATCAATCGTACCACCCGTGAAAAACAGTAGAATCGGAATATCGTGAATACTGACGACAAGTTCTTGAGAAAATTCTCAATCAACCCACCTTTTACAGAAAGATGCGTCGGTTCGTCCTCTGGATTGTGTGCGGAATGTGGTTAACTGGTAAATGCTCAGCACACAAATTAACAACATTCCCGAACCCGAATTCTGAAGGTCGGCTATTTAATGTTTTATTATATGAAATTATTTTTCAGATCAAGGTCAGGGTGACATTGTCACTCAGACGAATGCAGCAGCAGTGAAGACAGAAGAGGGGAGTGTGACGATCAGCTGCAGCTATGAAACTACATTTTCAAACTATCATTTATTCTGGTACCGGCAAACGTCAGATCAAAGACTGCAGTACATACTGAAAAAATATTATTCTGGAACTGAATATAAAGCAGATTTTGCCCGAACTCGCTTCCATGTCCACCTGGAAGTGGAAAGAAAATTGATAATTTTGACAATCTCATCGTTGCAATTAAGCGACTCTGCAGTTTATTACTGTGCCCTCAACCGCACAGTGATTTATTTTATTTAAATCCCCGTACAAAAACACAGTCAGTTTAATATATTTTCCCGGTGCAGCTATATATATCTGCACCTGTGTCCTAATTGTGGTTTCCTCACGCCACGAAGACCTGTTCCAATTCTTTCACTTTCACTCAATACGTCCGCGAAGATTACGCTGCTGATAAATCTGCACGGCAGTTTCCAGTGTCAGATTAAGAACGAAAACAACGCTATCTGCATTGTTTTATGAAATATATACAAGTGGATGACTCATCCAGACCTTTCTTACCACGCCAAGCGAATCACACGCTGTGTCGTTCCATTTTTTTTTCCTTTCGTATAGGGATTAGTTTCCCAGACTTTGCCAGTTCGCAAATTTGACTATAATATTGATTTCTTTAAAAAAAAACACAAACGTTTAACGTCGGTGACCAGATTATTGGGCATTCCAACTGACAACCAAAGCAGTCAGATGGAGAAGGGAAATTCGCCCGAGCAGAAGTGAGTTCGTTTCCAGTCTCAGGAATTTTATGCAGTATCTGACACCGTGAAATAGACCTGTTTTTATGTCGACGCTATTCGATTTATACTCCCGGTGTACCGTCTACAAGTCCGAAATCTTCAAAAAGGCATTGATCATTTTGAATCTTGGCAAATACCGGCGGTTTAAGTTCTGCCCTGGGAAGGTAGAACTTATACGTCCGGCAATTGCCGTGGTTCAACATAAGTTCATACGCCGCGTTGCCCCGCCAATACAATGACAGAACAAGCTCCGTCTTCTGTTGTACAACGTCATTGTTATTCCTCTGCGAGGATTCTAGCTGATTAAAGCAGACGGGTAGGTCAGATCACGAGCCCGGGGGATAGGACACGAAGAACAAATACCATCCAGCAGCAATTCATACTAGGACAGCTTTACAGATAGTCTGAGCAATTGGCAGTGGAGGTGCCGGCAGAAGGAAGAAGCGGAATGGAGACAGACAAGAGGAAAGTGGGAAGGGGGAGGCATGGAGGCGGGCAGAGCGAGAGAGGAAGTTTGGGAAGAAGCAGCGCTAATACGTAATGCTACTTCGTCTTCCGAGAACATGTAAGAACATAAGACAACAAGACACTAGAGAAGAATTCGGCCATTTGGCTCATTGAGTCTACTGGGTGTACATGGCTGCTGTATATTCATGGCTGTTGAATTCTGCTCCTCAGTCCCACGTCCTAGTCTTCTCCCCGTAATGTTAGATGCTACGGCGTATCAAGAACAGATCATGCTCTGCCTTATATATGCACAACGATCTAGCTTTCACAATTGCATGTGGTAATAAATTTCACAGATTCAACACTGACTGGCAAAAGAAAAGAAAAAATTCCATCTGCTATAAATGGACGCCCCTCCATTCTGAGACTGTGCGCTCTTGTTCTAGACACAACCACCGTCTGCAACATTCTTTCTACATCTACGTTGCCAAGGCCTTTCAACATTCAAAACGCTTTCATGCCAATTCCACTCTTCCCTCCAAATTACAGCCGTACAGACCCAGAGATATCAAACGTTCCTCGTATGATAACCACTTTCATTCCCAGAAACACTCCTGTGAAACTTTTCTGAATCCTCATCAATGCCAGCACATATTTTCCCAGATGAGGAACCAAAATTGATCACAATACTGAACGTGGGACTTTACCCGTGTCTTATAAAGCCTCAGCATCATATCGCTGCTCTGGAAATGAATGTTAACATTGCATTTCCGTTGTTCCCGCTGAATCTGTCCGGAAGGTATCCTTTAGAGTGCTCTGTATAAGAAATTCTAAGTCCCGTTGAATCTCATGTTGTTTTTAAATTTGTTTTTCTCTGTTTAGAGTATAGTCTGCACAATTATTCCTACCAATGTGCATTTTCAACATTGCATTTCATTCGCTGCACTCTAGCCCAATATTGTAACCCGTTTAGGTCCTTCTGCAACCACACTGTATCGTTAATACTACCTGTCCCCAGCACCCAACTTCATAGCAGCTGCAAACTTTGCAGCAAAGCCAATATATTCCATCATCTAAATCTTCCATATCCAACATCAAAGGAAACGGTCCCAGCAGCGATCCTTGCGAAACAAAACTATTCTCGGGCAGCCAAGCAGAAAAAGCCCACTTTATTTAAATTTCCTGCCTGCTACCAGTCGGCCAACGCGGTAATTATTCCTGTAATGCCATGGGCTCTTAATCTGGTAAACTGCCTCATGCTTGCCACCTGATCAGCGGCCTTCTGAAATCCGAAATATACAACAGCTTCTGCACGCCACCCCCACCGCGCCACCTAATACACCTTAGTTGTAATCTCCACAAACTTTCTAGCAGTTTCATCAGAATCTATTTTCCCATAAGGAAACCATGTAGACTTTGTCCTCTCTTTGCTTGTGTCGCCAAGTACTCTGTAACCTCATCGTTAAAAAATGACTCCAACAGCTTCCCAACCACTGAGGTCAGCTGATCCGCTCTATAATCTCTTTTCTCCTGTCTTCCTACTTTCTTAAAGAGTCGACTTCCATTTGCAATTACCAGTCATCTGTCACCATGCCATGCTTTTTTTTTGAGAGATCTTTACTAAGAAATACATTTGACAAGGTTCCACACCGTAGGCTTATTCAGAAAGTCCGAGGGCATGGGATCCAGGGAAGTTTGGCCAGGTTGATTCATAATTGGCTTGCCTGCAGAAGGCAGAGGGACGTGGTGGAGGGGGTTCATTCAGATTGGAGGGTTGTGACTAGTGGTGTCCCACAAGGATTTGTTCAGGGACCTCTACTTTTTGTGATTTTTATTAACGACCTGGATGAGGGGGTAGAAGGATGGGTTGGCAAGTTTGCAGACGACACAAAGGTTGGTGGTGTTGTAGAGTGTGTTGAGGATTGTCGAAAATTGCAGAGAGACATTGATAGAATGCAGAATTGGTCTGAGAAGTGGCAGATGGAGTACAACCCGGAGAACTGTGAGGTGGTACACTTTGGAAGGACAAACTCCAAGGGAAAGTACAAAGTAAATGGCAGGATAATTGGTAGTGTGGAGGAGCAGCGGGATCTAGGGGTACATGTCCACAGATTCCTGGAAGTTGTCTCACAGGTAGATAGGGTAGTTAAGAAAGCTTATAGGGTGTTAGCTTTCATAAGTCGAGGGATAGAGGTTAAGAGACGCGATGTATTGATGCAGCTCTATAAAAATCTATTTAGGACACTCTTGGAGTACTGTGTCCAGTTCTGGTCCCCTCACTATAGGAAGGATGTGGAACCATTGGAAAGGGTACAGAGGAGATTTAATCGGATGCTGCCTGGTTTAGAGAGTATGGCTTATGATCAGAGATTAAGGGAGCTACGGCTTTACTCTTTGGACAGAAGGAGAATGAGAGGAGACTTGATAGAGATGTACAAGATATTAAGAGGAATAGACAGAGTGGACAGCCAGCGCCTCTTCCCCAGGGCACCACTGCTCAGTACAAGAGAACATGGTTTTAAGGTAAGGGGAGGGAAGTTGAAGGGGGATATTAGAGGAAGGTTTTTCACTCAGACAGTGTTTGGTGCATGGACCGCACTGCCTGAGTCAGTGGTGGAGGCAGATACACGAAAGAAATTTAAGAGACTACCAGACAGGAACATGGAGGAATTTAAGGTCGGGGGGAGGGTGATATGGGAGGCAGGGTTTGAGGGTCGGCACCACATTGTGGGCCGAAGGGCCTGTAATGTCTGTACTATTCTATGTTCTATGTTCTAATGCTTCCAGAAGCTCAGCCACTACCTCTTTGAGAAACCTGGGGTGCTGTTCCTCCTACCTCGGTGACTTTCCTCCCTTAAATCTTTCAGCATTTTGAAAATTTTCCCTTGTAATAGTAAATACACTGACTAATCTGCCCTACACCCGCAAACATACTGCTGGTTTTTTCCACAGTGAAGTCTGATAAAATATACATAACTGGCATCTCCTTGTCCTCCGTTATGATTTATCTGCCCTCAGTTTGTGGAGGTTCCATATCCAACCTCATCTCTCTTTTATTTTTTTAATAGGGATGAAGAAGCTTTTACTGTTCTGATATTGTTTGCCAACATGCTTTCATGTTTCTTCTTTACACTCCTAACGATTTTTTATTCGCTATCGGTAGAGCTTTAAAAAGCCTCACAATACTCTGCCAACCTATTGTATCTTTGTTGTCGGCCCTCTTTTCTGCTTTTTCCATTAGCTTCGACTTCCCTTGTCAGCCCTGGCTGTACTATTTTGCCCTTTGTGCACTTCTTTCTATGAGGAATACATCTATCCTCCAGCTCTCTTATATTTTACGCCATTGTTGACTTTTCTGTCATCCTTGCCAGCATATTCTTCAAAATTTCATTGGCCAACTATCCCTCATACCACTCTAATTCCCTGTACTCCACTGATCTACTGCAATATCAGACTTTACTATCTCCTTCTCAAATTCCAAGTTGAACTGAAACATACTGTTAGCGCGGCATGCAAAGGGATTTTCTTCTAAATTTCAGCTGCATAATTAGCTCCTGTTCATAGCACAGCACCCAGTCCAGTATAACTGATTCCCTAGTAGGTGCAACGATAAACTGCTGTAAAAAGTCAGCTCGTAGGCACTCAAAATATCATTCTCTTCAGATCGATTTACATCTCTTTTTCCCAATCTACTTTCATGTTGAAATCTCCCTTTTGTCACGTCCGTCCTGTTTTCTTTTGTAATATGTGTTCCACATCCCAGTTATTGCTTGGTGGCCTGTATATAATGGCGGTCAAAGTCGTTTTCGGTAACTTAACGCACAGTTTTCAACTCCTTTTGATCCATTATCGCTCTTTCTGCTGAATGATGGCTTCCTTTTCCAGAAGAGCCTTGCCATCTGCGGACCCTTTACCTCTGAGAAAACATCCAACATTAATCATTTAGCTGTCATCTACAACCATCGTTCAGAAACGATTCTATGATGGCCAAAACATCATACCTGACGATATTTAATTCTGCAAAAAGACAATCAAACTTTTATTTTTATATATACTATTGGTAATCACACTTTGAATACAGCATTTGCTACTCTGTTTGGATATTGCATCCATTCTGATGCTTATGCTGCTGGATGCAATTATAACCTATCATCTGCTTGCCTTTACTGGCATTCTGACTGCAGGGTATAGTCATGGATTTTTATATATATCTGTCCTATCCTGAGAGCCTTCATTCCGCTTGCCACGCAATGCCAAATTAATTGAAACTCTCCCCTCAGCTCTTTCACACCTGCTATTTCGCGGGCAGGTGCACCACTGAACATGACCTTCCCAGCAGATATCCCAGAAATCCAGCGACCTGAATGTCTACCCTTGCATCGGTTTTTTCTGTCACGCAATTAATCCTCTTTCTACTTTCACTGGCGCATGGCACAGGCAGCAGTCCAGTCATTACTTCTTTGACTTCTACCTAGCTTTCGAAATTCTTGTTTCAAGAGACATTTTCATTTCCTTCTTTTGTCAACATGTATCAAGACATCTGACTGCTCTCCCACCCACTCCAAAATATTTTGCACTCGATCCGAGACGTTCCTGAACCTAGCTCCTGGGAGGCGAGCACCATTCGTGTGTCACTTTCACGTCGACAGGATCTCCTGTCGATTCCCCTGACAACTAATTCCTCTTGGAGTGCCGCTCCCCACATTACCTTCTTTCCCTTCTGCCCGACGGATCAAAGTTCAGTGTCAATAAACCGGTCTCCGTGGCATTCCCTGGGAGCTCATACCCCACAACAGTATCCAAAGAAGGTATACATATTATTGAGGAGAATGGTCACGGTAGCGTTCTGCGCTAACTGTCTGTTCATCTTCGCATTTCTGCTGAAGTCACCCAGCGACTCGCCTCTTTCGACTCCGGGGTGACAACTTCACTGTAACTCTGATCGATTGCATCCTCACTCCAATGTCAGGCTGAATGTCATTCAGATGCTGCGCCAGATCCTCAACCCAGTTTTCAGCGAGCTGCAACCGGTGCTATTCACGCAAATGTTTTTTCTCTGGGAGATTCCCAGTCTCCAAGGCCGACAGCTTTCGTCATGAGAAACACACAACGTTGATTTACTGCACTGGACACAGTCAGAGAAGGAAGAAAAAAGATTAACAAAAACTTACACAGAGCCAACGCCTATTTCGAGCTAAAGCCTCAATTGAACCAAGCCCTGACGCTCCTATATTTACCACTGCCCAACCCCGAAGAACGGCCGCTCCTTCTTTGGTCCTCCCCTTTGGCACTTCTGTGCTCTAAACAAGCGTAGCCGAGCAGCTAAGAACCGAATCGCTGTGGCATGCTGCTTCTGCTGATTGGGCTGTAGGAATGAAGCTGAACGCCCGCGAAGGTCTCTTATTAAGGAGGAATTTAAGGTGGGGTGTTATATAGGAGGCAGAGTTTATGGGTCGGCAGCGCATTGTGGGCCGAAGGGCCTGTAGTGTGCTGTACTTTTCTATGTTCTATGTTCTTAAACAAGAGTCGCCCAACTGCGAGAAGCCTTGTCCTAATGCTCTACTCCTGGCGATAATTGGGCCGTCGGCCACCATGTGTAGGTGTAAATTCCCCGTTTTGTTCCTAGAATCCCCGTATATGTTGTAATTGAGCATTCAGTAGTTTTCTACAGCTGGGTGCAGCGTGGAGCGGCGATATTGTAAGAAGAGGCTTTCGCACGCTTCTAGAGAGAAGGTTTCCGAATATAGTTCCACAATAGGCTGTTTCGCTCCGCTCAGCGGCAAGACCTGCTGGAGTGGTAAGAGGAAATGCGAGCTGTGTCAATTTCACTTCTCTGTGGTTAGTCCTATTCCAGAACTGGTGCTGCAATGTCTCCCTATCTCCCTTGGTATGGCGTGTCATCCCCTCCACCCAGCCCAACAGCAGCTCCTTTGCAGAAGCTGAGGTTTGCAGCTCTGAATCGGTCAAAAAACTAACACTGATTGCAGCGGCCATTTCACAGAACCATCTGTGTTTTGCCACTACCTCACTAGCCTGTTTTCAGTTAACTTCACACAGGGACTGTCTTTCATTAACTCTGATTCTTGGTCACCGCGAGACATAGGGTCCAAATCACAACATGCGTTAGGCGTCACACAGTCAGCGTCGGCTTATCAGTGCCATGCTGATATCAATGCGCATTTCTAATTTAAAAGTTCTAAACCTAGTGAAAGAAAAACAATTCCTTGAAGACCAATTCTATCTGATACGTTTGAATATGAGAAAGTGGGTTCATTATCATCGTGAACGTTCCTTCAGGATTGTTCCTGATCTGCATTTACTGTAGAGAGTGATGTCAATATTCGGATGCTTAGCCAGATAGCAGAGTCATCTTGACGGGACAAGAAATTAGATGTATTCTTGAATATGAAAAAACGGAAAAACAAGATGTAAAATTCTACTTTTCCTTTATCAGATATATCTTACGACATTAAAGTACAGAAAGAGTGAATTGACTGTTCAGTTCCATGAAAGGAACTGCGTGGGCTCATGAGGGCTGTTTCCTGGGGCGATAGCTGCGAAGCCAAACAGCAGACCGAATGGATGAGTGCATATTTACAAGACAGGAAGGGTGGATGGAGCAGGTTTCCCTGATAGTACTCTGTCAAATAGAATTACTATCAATAGATGAAGTGTCGGCTTTTCAATGTTCAAATAAATCTATTATAAAATTATTTATATTAAAGACCGCTTCGGAGTCTTTAGATTTACTTCAGATGATTGTCATCATGATGAAGTTAAAACTTGTTTTGTTTACCAGTTTGAGGAAAGAATGTTGGGGAAAGAATGTGTCAGTTGAATCGGTGTTTGTTTAAACCGATGAGCAGTGGGATTAAGAAGATGTCGTAAAATTGTCGGACAGATTGCCTAATGAAGTTCACGAGACACAGAGACTGTCAAAAAAAAAGAGAGATTATAAAACAAAAGCCAGAGCACTGAACTCCGCTGGGAGTCGAACCTGAAATATATACAAAAAAATCGGAATAAAATCAGAGTCCACTTTCAAATCACTGGAATATGTTGCAGAAATGGTTGTTTTCCGGAAGCAGTACACAACAATACACAATACAAACATATAAATTACAAGAAGAAATGTGTTTTAAATTTAAAATTAAAAAAATATTGAAAAAAGAGAGCAAAACTAAACCAATATAGAGGCAGTCCTGAAGGCTGTTTCATTGTACATTCATAAATCTAATTGTAGTAGAGAAAGCTGTTCCTAACGTGTCCAGGATTTTGTAATTCCTCGTTTGCGGTTGTAAAGAGAAGTAGATATTTCCTGGGTGATCATGTCCTTCATGATGGATGCCGCGTTTTTGAGGCATCGTCTTTTCACGATGTCAGCAATGCTGGCTAGGATAATCATCATGACGGGACTGGCTCAGTCCTCAATGTACTGCGGTATTTTATTATCCTGTGCTGTCGGTTCTGTATACCAGATGGGATTGCAACTAGTTAGAATGATTCTCAAGGTGTATCTATAGAAATTCAATAGAGTCTTTGGTGTCCGATCAGTTCCTTTCAAACTCCTGATAAAATATAGCCGCGGTGTATTCTGCATTTTAATTGCATCTAACGGTCGGACACAGGATAGATCGAATCTCTTCCCGAATAACAACATCCTTCTGAACACCTTCCATCACCCTGGCACATGTGAGTGATACTGATTTATATCTAGTTTCTCAAACTTAGTGGACTGTGCGAATATATGAGAGCAATTTGAGCCACAATCCAGATTGATAAATTAAAGACAGAGTCACCGTACCTACCTCGCCAATTGGATCTTCGACCTCTCAACCGGAAGACCACAATCGGTGCGGATTGGTTACAATATATCCTGGTAAGTGATGTTCAAACCTCAGGACACTTTCGAGAACCGTTGTCGCAAAAAGGTAGAGTGTATTATTAAAGACCTCCAGGACTCAGAGAATGTCCTTTTGTCACTGTTATTATGAGGTAGGAAGCACATAAACCTCAAGGCACAGCCTGAGCGATATGAACCCTGCAATATGATTCCTCAATGGACATTGGAATCATGAAATCTAGCTCATTTTAATACATCTATTTTTGCACGATTTCATTCTATTTAATATACGTATACTCTAAATGATATATTTATTCATTTCTTCCAATTCTATATTATGCACTTACTTATTTCTTCTTCCACTTTTATATAATGTATTGGTTCTTATGATTGTCATATATGTTAATGGTACTGGGGATACGCTCCCACTACCAATAAAGTGCTCAAATTCGTGCTTCACTGACAGCCTCTGACGACCCAAGTCCAACTCTAAGTCTTTACTTGTCGCTCAGCTAAAGGCCTGGCGAAACTGTTTTCACTAACAAAGGAAGAGACAATGGCGGAGAACTGGCGGTTCAAAACTAATTGCTTCGGGCAGGTGGGCCTCGTCAGCCTTGGACGGCAGCTCGTTAAGAGAAGAAAACCTCCGCTGCCTTGTACCCAAACCCAACTATTGGAAAGGTTTTGGCTGTAAAACCTGAAGAGGAAATCCAATTCCGGAGACAATAGACAGTTTGATGGAGTTTACAGTTTCACTCTAGCAATCTCTGCGACGACACTGGTGCAAAGCTGTATCGGTGGCTGTCCTTCCCTTGGACAGAATACGTGTCGTAGAGAGGGAGAGCAGGCTGCACGACCAAAAGACGGTTCTTAAAATCTTCCCGCCCATGCTTGCGCCCTGGAGAGTATTGCATTTAAACTACTGCTGCTAAATTTAAAAGTTCAACGACACCTAAGCCCATAAGATAAAGGAGCAGAAGTTGGCCATTCGGCCCATCGAGTCCTCTCCGCAATCTCATCATGAGCTGATCTAATCTCCTCTTTCGTCCCATTCCTCCGCCTTTTCACCATAACCTTTGATGTCCAGACTGGTCAGATACCGATCAATCTCTGCCTTAAATACACCTAATGACCCGGCCTCGACTGCCGCCCGTGGCAACAAATTCCACAGGTTCACCACCTCTCTGGCTAAAAAAATAATAATTCTCCACTCCGTTCTGAATGGGCGCCCTGCAATCCTCAAGTTATGTCCTCTCGTACTAGACTCCCCCACCATGGGAAACAACTTTGCCACATCCACTCTGTCTATGCCTTTCAACATTCGAAATGTTTCTATGAGGTCCCCCCTCATTCTTCTAATCTCCAAGGAGTACAGTCCAAGAGAGGTCAAACGTTCCTCAAATGTTAACCCTTTCATTCCTGGAATCAATCTAGTGAATGTTCTCTGAACCCTCTCCAACGTCAGCACATCCATTCTGAAATAAGTAGCCCACAATTGCACACAGTATTCCAAGCGTAGTCTCACGAGTGTCTTATAGAGCCCCAACATCACATCCCTCCTCCTATACTTTGTTCCTCTAGAAATGAATGCCAACATGGCATTCGCCTTTTTCAGCACCGACTCAACCTGGAGCTTAATCTGAAGGGTATCCTGCACGACGACTCCCAAGTCCCGTTGCATCTCAGAACTTTGAATTATCTCCCCATTTAAATAATAGTCTGCCCGTTTATATCTTCTACCAAAGTGCATGGCTGTACACTTTCCGACATTCTAATTCATATGCCACTTCTTTGCCTATTCCCCCAATCTATCCAAGTCTCTCTGCAGACTCTCTGTTTCCTCAGCACTACCGGCCCCTCCACCTATCTTTGTGTATCATCAGCAAACTTCCCACAAAGCCATCTATTTCATTATCCAAATCGTTGATCTCCAACGTAAAAAGAAGCGGCCCTAACACGGGCCCCTGCTGAACACCAGTGGTAACCGGCAAGCAATTAGAATAGGATCCCATTATTCCCACTCTCTGTTTCCTGCCAATTAACCAATGTTCTATCCACGGATGTAACTTTCCTGTAATTCCATGGGCGCTTATCTTGTTTTGCAGCTTCAAGTGCGGCACCTTGTCAGAGGCCTTCTGAAAATCCAAATACACGACATCCACTGCATCTACCTTGTCTAGCCTTCTTGCAACTTCCTCAAAAAAATGCACTACGTTTTATCAAGCAGGATTTTCCTTTAAGGAAACCAGATTGAGTTCTTCCTAACTTGTCATATGCCTCCAGGTACTCCGTAACCTCATCCTTGACAATCGACTCCAACAATTTCCTAAACACCGATGTCAAGCTAACAGGGCTATAATTTCCTTTTTGCTTCCTTGCCCCCTTCTTAAGTAGTGGAGTGACATTTGCAATCTTCTTGTCCTCCGGAACCAGGCCAGAATCTATCGACTTTTGAAAGATCTTTGCTATTGTCTCCGCAATCTCCACTGCTACTTCCTTCAGAACACGAGGGTGAATTCCATCTGTTCCAGGAGATTTATCAACCCTTAGACTATTCAGCTTCCTGAGTACATTTTTCTGTCATAATTGTGACTTCGCATATTTTCTTCCCTGACACCCTTGAATGTCCGGTATATTACTGAAGTCTTCCTCAGTGAAGACTAATGCAAAATACTCGTTCAGTTCCTCTGCCACCTCCTTATCTCCCATTACAATTTCTCCAGCATCATTTTCTATCCGTCCTATGTCTACTCTCACCTGCCTTTTACTCTTCATATACTTGAAAATACTTTAAGTATCCTCTTTGAGATTATTTGCTAGCTTCCTTTCATAGTTCATCTTTTCCCTCTTAATGACCTTCTTAGTTTACTTTGGTAAACTTTTAAAAACTTCCAAATCCTTTGCCATCTCACTAAGTTTTGCTTCCTTGTATGCCCTCTGCTTTGTTTTTACTTTGGCTTTGACTTCTCTTGTCAGCTACGGTTGCATCACATGCCGATCATAATCAAACTGATTTTGATTCTGTTTCAGTTATCAGTGTACATGATATGGAATTACTTAAGACCTGTAGTTCAAATTAAGTAACATCAACAATTTGTTCCAGAAAATCGGAAGGACGAAGCAGTCAGCAAAACACACGACCTTACGAACTTCCTGGCCAGTGACTATGAGTCCTTATGTTCCCCGTGACTCCTAATCATTTTCAGTGATGGATTGCATACTGTACAGAAGAATCACAACTTGGCATGGGAAGTGATCAGCCCAGGATCGCAATAATTTTCTGAAAATTTTGTATGGAATATCTTTTTCACATAGAGAGTTGTCGATCTATGGAATGCTCCGCCTCAGAAGGCAGTGGAGGCCAATTCTCTGGATGCTTTCAAGAAAGAGTTAAATGGAGCTCTTAAAGATTGCAGAGTCAAGGGATATGGGGTAAGGCAGGAACGTGTTACTGATTGTGGATGATCAGCCATGATGACATTGAATGGCGGTGCTATCTCGAAGGGCCGGATGGCCTACTCCTGCACCTATTGTCTATTGTCTATTGTCTATGCCCTATCTAGCTTTGATGCCACTTTTAGGGAAACTTGTATCTGTATTCATAGATCCCTCTGTTCTACTGCACTTCGCAGTGCCCTACCATTTACCATTTATGTTCTACCTTGCTTTTTCCTTCCAAAGTGCAATACCTCACACTTGCCTCTAATAGACTCCATCTGCCATTTTTCAGCCCATTTCTGCAGCTAGTCAAAATCCCTCTGAAAGCCTTGAAAACCTTCCTCACCATCCACTACACCTCCAATTTTTGTGTCATCAGCAAATTTGCAGATCCAATATACCCCATTATCATCCAGATCATTGATATAGATGACAAATATATATCATCCAGCACAGATCCCAGCACAGATCCCTGTGGCACACCACTAGTCACCGGCCTCCACTCAGAGAAGCAATCCTCCACTACCACCCTCTGACTTCTCCCATTGAGCCAATGTCTAATCCAATTCACTATGTCACCATGTATACCTAGCGACTGAATCATCCTAACTAATCATCCATGGGGACCTTATCAATGGCCTTTCAGAAGTCTATGTTGACTACATCCACTGCCAACCCTTCATCCACTTTCCTGATAACCTCCTCGAAAAACTAATATATTTGTTAAACATGGCGTAGGAAGCACAAAGCCGTGTTGACTCTGCTAATAAAGGGACTTATCCATCCAAATACTGGTAGATCCTATGTCTTAGTACTCCTTCCATTAATTTAACTACGACTGACGTCAAAGTACCGGTCTATAATTGCCCGGATTACTTTCAGAGCCCTTTAAAAAAAAAAAATCCCTTTTTACAATCTTCCGGCACCTCAACCCTAGATACCGACATTTTAAATATATCTCCCAAGTCTACTGCAATGTCAACACTAGTCACCTTCAAGGTCCAAGGGAATATCCTGTCAGGTCCTGGGGATTTATCTACTCTGATTTGTCGCAAGATAGCAAGCACCTCCTCCTCTTCAATCTGTATAGGTTCCATGACCTCTCTACTTGTTTGCCTTATTTCCATTGACTCCATGCCAGTTTCCTCAGTAAATACAGACGCTAAAAAAGGACTTTTAAGATCACCCCCTTATCTCCCACATTTATTTTGGTTCCATACATAGCTGACCACTCTGATCTTCAAGAGGACCAATTTTATCCCTACTCTCTTTTTGCTCTTAATAAACCTGTAGAGCTCTTTGGATTATCCTTACCGCTGACTGCCAGAGCTACCTCATATCTTCTTTTAGTCCTTCTGATTTCTTCCTTAATTATTTTTGCACTTTTATACTCCTCAAGCACCTTATTTGCTGCCTGTTTCCTATCCATGTTATACATCTCTCTGTTCTTCTTTATCTGAGTTCCAATATCCCTAGAGATCCAAGGTTCCTTATTCGTATTCACTTTGCCTTTAAACCTGACAGGAACATACAAACTCTGCACTCTCAGAAATTCTCCTTTGAAGACCTCCCACTTACCAATGACATCCTTTCCAGAGAATAACATTTCTCAATCCACGTTTTTAGATCCTTTTTTCATTTCTTCAAATATAGCCTTTTATTCCAGTTCAGAACCTCAACCCGAAGACCAGATCTATTTTTAACCATGATAGTGAAACTACTATTGTTTTGATCAACTGATCCAAAGTGTTCCCACACACATATATCCCTCACCTGTCCAAATTCTTTTCCTAATAGGACATCTAATATTGCATCCTCTCTAGTCGATACCTCTATATATTGATTTAGAAAACTTTGCTGAACACACTTTACAAACTCTAACCCGTCTCGACCTTTAACAGCATGGGAGTCCGAATCAATATGCAGAAAATTAAAATCCCCTACTATCACACATTATGCATCCTGAAGTTGTCTTGTATCTCTCTGCAGATTTACTCCACCAGTTATAGCCGACTATTAGGTTACCGCCAGGCGAGGGAAGGGAAAAGGGCAGGCAGAGCAGGGTTCCACCGTGGACATTACCCTCAACAGCAAGTAAACTAATTTGGATAATGTTGGGGGGGGGGGGGTGACTGACTTGGGACAAGCTGTAGCCTGTAATTTGAAATCCAGCCAGCATTGTTCCCGGATTCCTCGGCATAATACAGTGTTGCCATCGTTTGGTGCAGAGATCCTTCACAAGAATTGACTTTTTTACCGGCCTGAACGTGCCCAAAATTGGCAGCCGCCGCGGCTACACTCAGATCTTGCTACCGGAGTCAGAGAGGTCCTGTAAAGTGGTTAGGATCTCCTCAAGCACCTTGTCCTGTCTGCCTACACGTGCACCATCGTACGCCGATGTGGTTCGTGGGCATTCATATTCTAATGAATTCATGATGCTCAGTCGTGTTGCAACGAGCCTGAATCCAAGTGTAGAGTAATGCTGAGAATGAGCACGAAACGTTACAAACGAAATCCAAAGGGGAAATCACAACAGCACTTCTGGACATTGGACTCATACGGTTGATTACTCAATGCAGGAATAATTGAACACGAAACCTTCAGTTAAATAGTTTCGAGAACGGAATGTGATAGGCAACAATTGACGGTCTGCCTGGCAACGTGACAGCGGCAGCTAAAGAGGCTTCGGAGAATTAGATTGCAGAAAGTTGGATGCCTGCGCTATTGAGTCCAGACTATGACAGCAAGAAATAACTACCTCTTGTTGAATTCATTATGACTATCTCTCCGGCAGAAAATGATCGAACAAATATCGAAGCAGAAACTATACATTTGTTTTCAGGTTGCTGGTTGCATTAATGAAACTTCCTCTGTGAAGAATAGATAATTCGGCGCATAGAGAGAAATGATTTTATTTGAAATAGTGAGAGGGTCTGAGATGTGTGTGGATAGTAATGTTCTCTCGCTCTCAGTATTTATGTGTGTGTGTGTGTGTGTGTGTGTGTGTGTGTGTGTGTGTATGTGTGTGTGTGTGTGTGTGTGTAAGATAGATAGATAGAGAGAGAGAGAGAGAGAGAGAGAGAGAGAGAGAGAGAGAGAGAGAGAGAGAGAGAGAGAGAGAGAGAGAGAGAGAGAGAGAGAGAGAGAGAGAGAAAGAGAGAGACAGACTGAGAGATAAATAGAGATGAATTGAACAAATACGTGAAGATCATTTGCGACATGCCAGATTTATTTCGTCTTTCGTGAAAGAGAGATGCCGGGAGCCATATTGAAATCTGGTAAATTGCCAATATCAGTCATCTCCACTGACACACATTTGATATGGGCAGTGAGCAGTAACATTTTATTTTTCCTGACATTATGGGGTATTGCATTCATATGATCTACATAGCCTTCATATTCCTCTGTTCGTCTGTTGAGATCCCAAAGGTGTTGTCATCCAGAAACCCGTCAATCTGGAAGTAATCACAAAGCTAATGTGTAAAACGAGAGCTGCACCGGTCTGACACTACAGATCGGTGTGCTATCGCTCTTGAGGTTGATAGATGATCGGCTACTGTGTCTATCATTTAATGATTGCGATCTTCTGATCAATAAATGATTTTAAATGTCTAAAATGCGTGTTCTTCGGGGTTGTGGTCTAAGGACCATGGGAGCACACGCAATTGGAGATGATTTAAATTAAGATTCTGAAAGTAGATATTTTATTAAATTGGAGACGGGTGTCGGGCATGTTGTTATCTAGATAGTGCAGTGATATTTATAGAGCCAGAGCTATGTCATGTCCCTTCAAAAAGCTTCGCTGTGAGGGAACTGTATTGGTCGAACTTGTGGTATGTGTGCAATGAAAATGGATGCCAGAGTTACCATGCGTCGTTAAAGTACCATGCCTTGTTTTCCGTCATGATCCTCATCTTGGTAGCTTGGATGAAATTGTCAGATTAGAGAAGAGAGATGTAACAGATGTCTGTCAATCATCCCACAAATCGGTCCGCACAATTTCTGAGCACATCGGGGGCGTTTTTTCTCCGCAGGTTTGCTGTTGGCGATTCACATTGGAAACAGATCAGTGACTGCTTCAAGAACATGGTGCCAACTGACACAAATTGGTCACGTCTTATACACAAATAAAAACAGGCGAAAGAAGAAGGGAAGATAAGATATGGAACACTGGGGTACAATGAAGCCATAGATGAAGCAGCACAGAAGTGCTCGTGCGAAACGGAATATGTTGGGAAGAATTTACAGGGTGGCCGAAAAAGACAATAAGAACGCATCGTTCAGATTATCTCAGCATTAGAAGACAAAGTCAATATCGGAAGTGGGGAGGGGGGCGGTGTACAAGGGTTTAACTGGAATATATCGCTGCCAAATGGCGAAGCAATAAACTGCATGGAGTTTCAGTTTTGTGGAAAGAGATGATTAAGGTGAAAAAATGTCTTCCTCCCTGGAGACTGTCAGTCTACCTAGCTCTTTAACTCAATGCGAATGTTTATTCACTACCAAATCAAATATTTGGGCTGTCTAATTGTTGCCCAACGTCATATCATAGGTTCAGCTGAAAGTCACGGAGACTCCTTCTGTAACCATGAACGGGGAGATCGGCTCAGAGACAACATTTCACAGCGGAGGCCTCTGGAATTCAGTTCAAAAATCCATCCTAAATCGCACGAGATATGTCCCAGGCTACGGTGAGGAGCGTGACTGCTATCATCTGGCGATGATCTTTGTATTATCAATAGGGACAGGAGAATATCAGAGTACTGGAACTTTCCACAATTTATTCATTTTTTCAAAGACGTGTGTATCGATAACCCAGGGAATTAAAGACAGGGAGTCTTACTTTAGTTGTGGTTAAGTTGTCCGAGATCCTGAGAAGCAGGATTTATGAGCAGTTGGAAATAGATATTCTAATTATATGTAATCAGCATGTGTTTATCATAGCCATGTCATGCCTACGTACTTGATTAAAAATTTTGATACCGTGTCAAACGGCACTGATGAAGGTAGAGCAGTGGATGTAGTGTATCTGGATTTTAGCAAGACATTTGATGATATTCCCCCGGCGAGGCTCATTTATAAAGTTGTGAAAATGAGATTTATGGAGATTTTACATTGTGGATCAGGAATTAGCTTGACTACAGAAGTTAATGGTTTCTCCGCAGCAGCAAAGTTTTGGTTATTACTAGAGATAACGGGGCATGTTAGCCAATGAGCGGGATGTTGTTCTTTCTTGTCTTTCTGGAAGCCGGAAATTCATGGTCTTCTCGGGAGAGATGAGAGGGAAGACACAAATGTAGAGAATTGGTAGACCGCCGGGCGGAGTGGATTTGGAGCGAGCGTCCGAAGGTCAATGACGATCGTAGAAGGTGGACGAACGGCCTTCTCAGTGAGCTCCAAAGTTGCGCATTATACTATTTTTTTGAGAATGAGCCCTTTTCTTTGTTTTTTTTCTTTCTTTATTAACCATAGAGTCAAATTACAAATTATAAGGTTCAGTCATTTACTCGCGTGTCGTGTACGATTTGATAATTGGAGGTACTGATTTGTAAAAGGGGACACATCGTGCAGCATACACCCAGAGTTGATGTCTCAAGTTTGGCCGGGCCGATGGCTGTCATCCCCCTATATTAAGCCGCTAGCCGAACCGAGAGTTGCAAATCTGTGGCTCTTCCGGGATTGATTCCATAAGATGCTGTGTGATTACCCTGAGCATTGAACTGTTGGGGTAGATATATGTACACCGGACGAATTGTTCATTCGCCGGTTAACTAAAGTTAAAGTTGCGATTTGGTGAGGAAGTTTGATAAAATGGTGGGCGTAGCTCCCGTTTTAATATAGACTAGCGCTGACGTAGCGCTAGCTGGGGTCGAAGAATGCAAAGACGTCGTTTTATTCTTTCTGTGGAGTGAGGGTAAGGAGTGGTCGGATTTGAATTGTCTAGTTTGTCCACGTCCGAAGGTGAAGAGGGAGAATTCTCAGGGTCTATCGGACTTTACCTCTCCGAAGAATAAATGGAAAACATGTCTAGTTTCAAAGTCCTAGCTATGGTAGGTTCGCCTGTTCTCTCGAATTACACCCACCCTAAAGGGGAAGAAGATTATCCGACTTGGGCGGAGCGGCCTTCTCAGTTGTAATATCAGTGGCAGTGCTCCGATGATGTATAGCGACAGAAGTTGGTTGAAAGTTTGAATGGGCGGTCCGCAGATGTTGTGAGATCCGACAGGTTAAAGTAAACCGGAGCGACAGCTGTCAATAAAATACAAGCACTGGACAATGACAGCTCACAGTGGTGTTTCAGAATATGTGTCAGGAGAAGGAAGATAAACTATCTGCTTTTATTTTTCGGCTGGAGAGGCAGCTAATTTGCTTGCACTGCAGAGGGGTCATTCAGGCGGTTGAGGTGGATAAGTTAAGATAAGACCAGATCGCCAAAGGCGCCAAGTTCAATGACCATATTGCTTGGGGTCTCCGACAGTCTCCTAAGAATCTCCTCCTCCATTATTTTAAGAGATAGTTAGAGGCAGATGGGAAGAGGCGAACGTGTCGGAGTAGCGGGAGGGCTCGGCAACAGGGTACGGTCCACGCTCGCAGTCCCCTGTGGTGAAGTGACCATAGATAGCCCAGCTCGGGGAGCGGTACTTCAGATGGTGCCACGTTGAGAATGGAGATGTTCAGGCAGTTATCAGCGGGTGCGACACCCACGTATGATGGAGCAAAAAGGGAAATGAATCTCCTAAGGCGATGGACTATGTGGACGGCTGGTTGCAGTAGCTGTAACGCCAGAAGCAAAGTGAGCCCCCGGATATTTAATCAGTGAGAGTTGCTGGGAGAACTTAGAGGAGACACAGTGAGGGAACGGCATGTGAAAGTGAAATGTCCAATTGCTGAAGCCTTAGTGGGAACATTAGTATGTCCCCACCGATAGCCGGCATGTATGCTAAAGCCATATTCGACACCGGGTTGCAGGACATATTAATGTACCTTTCGCTATCCAACCGGTATCTGAAGCATTTACCATTGACCCCATTCAGGGCACTGGAGATCTATGAGCTAGGTGCCAGTGATTATCCGTACAACGGTTATTTGTAAGTGAAGCTGGAGTTCTCGGAGGCCGATGTGGGAATGTGTGAGGTCATTATTACATTAGTGCTGGTTTGAAAGAATCCCATTGAGAAGGTTCGCGTTTCAGTTCTGGTGGGTACCAACACCCCTGTTCTGAGGAGGCTCATTGGGACATGCAGGGAGAAGGCTATCAGCGCTTTCTGAGAAAATTGTCCATGTACCCGGTATTTCGAGGTACTTTTCAGGCTGCAGTAAACGGGAACCGAATTCAGACGAGGGACTATGTGCCTCACCCAGTCGAAATCAATGGCAGTACGGACCGAGGACGTAGCGAGAGTTCTCTGGGAACCCACATTTCCCGGCGTGCCCTCTTAGTGGACACGTGATTTATCCTGCTGAGGTACCGGTGTGGCCCGAATTGCAGAAGTCCTCAGTTGTACAAGGAAACAGGAACTATCAAGAATATCAGGAACACTTCAAAAAGGGAGGTCGCCTTTTAGCGGAGAATGCTCCTGACACATTTGTTCCCGGGGACGGTAATGTCTAGTGTCCCTGTGATACAAACCGTGGGGGGTGGATACTATTGGAAAAGAGGGAACGTTGACCGCTGAGTCAGTCAACTTCGTGGACTCCCCGTTAAATCATAGTTGGAAGAGGAGGTTCGTATAGAAGTTGTTGAAGCTGGAAAGTGTATTTTCCACTGACGAGTTTTGTGTGGATTGTTGCAAGATCACGCGTCACAATATCCGAGTGACCGAGGATACATCACTCAGAGAAAGGTCGCGGGGACTGGAGGACGTTCGGCAACATTTGTGTAAATTTAAGTAAGGTGGGATTATCACCGAGTCTGGAGGTCCCTATGCATCCCCAGTAGTAATGGCCCGAGAGAAGAATGGGAAGGTACGGGTATGTGTGTTCTTTTGGACACTGAACAAGAGCAAAGTCCCTGACTAGTATACTGTCCCGAGGATTGAACATGAGCTGACCAGGCTGAGTGGTTCGAAGTTGTTCTGTGTGCTGGACATGAGGAGTGGATATTGCAAGGTCTCCATGAGTGTGGCCGACAATGAAGAAACAGCATTTATACGTCATCTGGGATTGTTTTCCAGTTCAAAAGGATGCCCCAGTATATATCGGGTCCTCCTGCAAACTTCCAGTGTGTCATGGAGAAGAAAGTGGGGGTTAATTACTTGCTAGAGCTATTGGTATATCTGGATGACCTCATAGTATTTGGATCAACAGTAGAAGAACATGACAGGAGCCAGCTGAAGGTGTCGGGACGCTTGTAAACTGAAGGGTTAAATCATTCCCTGGACATGAGCCAGTTCTGCCAAACGTTTCTTAGCTATGTCTGGCACATCCTCTAACGTGATGCACTGGCTGCAGATCCTGCTGACACAGAGGCAGTTGTCAATTGAAAAAGACCTCAGACTTTGAGAAGTTCTGCGCTCGTTCTTTGGATTCTGTGCTTACCATTGAAGGTTCATGAAAGGCTACGGGAAAGTGAGTCACTCGTTGAATCAGCTTCTGTACGGTTACCCACCCTTGGGACGGAAAGGGAACAGAGAAAAGGACAGGAGGGTTGGGAGTACCTGGGCCCGTAGCAGCTCTTTGAACGGAGGTGGGACGCAAAATGTGAGAAGGCCTTTCTGTCGCTGAGGAGCTGCTGACCTAGGCGCTGGTGCTGGCTTTTGCGGACACTCAGTTGCTGTATGTACCGCATCGGGATGCTGAAGGGTTAAATCATTAAATGATTAGTGGCGAGGAAGGCCACTAAAGTTATTCCAAGACGTCAAGAATACAAGATCAGTTGTGTGATTTTGACTCTTTGTACGGCCTTGGCGAGACCTCACGAGTATTGTGAACAGTTTCTGATTATGTGCTGGAATTGGAGAAGATTCAATGGGGATTCAATGAAATGTTTATCATAAGATGGCTCCGGGTCTGTTCTTGCTGCAATTTAGAATGATGTGGGGTATCTTATTTAAACCTTTATAATGTTGAAAAGCCTAGACAGAAACTATGTTGAAACGATGTTTCCCATGTTTGAAAAATCTAGGACAAAAGGCCACAACCTAACGATAGAGTGTCGTCTATTTAAAACAGATGCGGAGAACTTCCTTCAGCCGACAGAGCAGAGAAGACCCGACAGGCAAATCGTTGACTAAAGTTGTTCCTTTTTCATCTGGGATTCCGGTCTCATAATTGTTCAATAACTATGATTCTATAATAGTGCTCAAGCAAACATATCCTTGCAGGGAACATTACATTGATGCCAGAGTGCACTTTAACAGACGGAAACCCGGAAGCAATTCAGAGATTCAGAACCTGCAGCACTTGTTCAGAAAAGTAATTTTGTTACTTCATCCGGAAAAGAACGAGATCATATCGCACGACAATATTGCTGGGAATGAAACATGACGTTTTCATTCCCCGAGTGATCAGTTTCTCGGACCGGGCGTCCTTCGTTATTTGGTCCATGCTCAACTTATCCACCTCATCCGTCTGAATGGCTCCTTTACGCCCAAGCAATTTAGCTGCCATTCCAGCCAAAAAGTGCAGGCAGAAATTTTCTCTCCCTCCTCATGACACATGTTCAGAAACCCCGTCATGAACTCCGATGGGCTTCCAAATACCTTGTCAAGTATTTGCATGACGGCCGCAGAAGGGACAAATCCTTTCGGTGTCTTTATGGCTCTCACTAAATCAGCAAACTACCCTCTCAAACTATCAGCCAATCGCCGTCGTTGACACCATAAGATCAAAGCCAATCATCTAAGAAGTGAGAAGCCTACTCCGCCCGTCTCATGCTCTACTTCCACTTTAAGAGGTGGGTTTCGTTCCTGAAAGCATAACTGGGACTTTGAACCGTGGCATTTTCCCATTTAATCGCTAGGGAGGTAAGGGCGGCTATCAACTCTGAATTATTTCTTCTCGCTGGGTGACTCACTGAACATTTCAAGTCAGAACTCTCCTTCCCTTGCTCTGCATACACTACAGCTCCCTGAAATTGAAGTCTCCACCTCCAGCTACGTTTGCAATTCGGCCCTCGCTCCTGCACAAAAACAAAATCTTTGTCCTCCGTTTCATCATCCCACAATGGTAATCTTACCAACAGCTTTAAAGGTACTTAAAAGTCGAATTAACAATTCATCAGGAAAATGACTGTCTATCCCACTGCACAGGCACACATCCGTCAGTAGTAACCCCATGGATTCGCACTACAGCTCAACCCCAACAGCATCCATAACCACATTCTGTAATCCCTTTATCGGACAGTAGTTTAGCACAGACTGGAACAGAAAACCCCACTGGATCAATGCTCATGGTAATCACACATCATCCAGCAAAGTCTATTCTGGACGAGCCCCACAATTGAAACATTCTGTTCAGTCGGCTGCGTACGTCTTGGGAAGACAATCTCCGACTTCTCCAAACGTGGAAGATTCAAGCAAATCCACCCAATCCCCCTGTTTGTATGAATGCTGTGTGATTTGTTACCCTGTTACAAATAAGTTCCACGAAACAATGGACAATACACCAGATAAAATTGCACTATTTGGCTTTATAATTCATAATTTGACAAAAGGCTCATTAGAGAAAGAGAGCAAAAAAAATGAGGAAGGGACCATTTTAATGTAACGGTCTAACATGCCCAAGTTGAAGGTCATTTCGATCCTCCTTCGATTTCTCCAGGCTTCGAATAATCATGGCCCCTCTCCGTGTCCAGTCCTCCAACGTGTTTTGTCCAGCGTCCTTTCCCTACATCTCCCACTGAACCAAAAGCCCAACTCACTCCGGTGTCAAGGACACTACACGAAAATTACACCCACTTCATTGGACGGCTCACATTCCAAGGCACCCTTTATCTCTAACTATAACCCATGCACGGCTTCTCAGACAGACCATTACCTAAGCAATAGAACCTTTCTCAGGGTGTTATAAATGCAAGTACTTCTAAATTGATGAAATATTCCGACGGTCATGATAGGCGTAAAGATCTACCAGCCAATCATTTAGCAGTACAATAACGCTATTTTTTCATACTGCGAAGAGCACCGCTATTCCGATCTCATTCTCTAAGGGAGGACAATTATATTTATATCATGAAATCTAGTCTTCCATTCGGATAATACTAAGTTTTACATTATTTTTTGTACTTTTGCTAACTTATGCACCATTCTGTCATTTAAGTCTTTGTGAAAAAGTCTAATATGTGTATCCGAGACGAGCCCGGGCTGTTCGTGCTTTTTGTCTGCTTTTGCAGGAACAACTAGTAAAGATTCAGCAACGCAGCATCCTTCTGTATCCATGGTTGATGAAGGCAGAACTTCATATATTACTACCTTCTATAATAGTTCCGGAAGATTGGTAAATTGTAAATTTCAAGAAGAAAGAAAATTTAAAAAAAGAAAACTTTATGACTTAATCTGAACACTGTGGCTGGGAATATGTTCGAGTCGATTATTAATGATGAGTTCCCAGTGTACTTGGAGGCCCAGGATAAAACAGGCCGTAGTCAGTAGTGTTCGCTTAAGGTAAAATCTTGCGTCACAAATATTTTTAAATCCTTTGACGATATAACAAGCAACATCGAGAAAGCAGAATCGGTTAATATGTCTATTTGGATCTTCAGAAGGCCGATGAAAATGTCCCAGACATTAGCCCATGATGTTACAGAAAATATTTTAGCAACGAAAAGCAGGGATTGGCAGGAGGCAAAGAGCGGGCATAAAGGGAAACTCTGCTAAGTGGCTTCCGACGACTCGTGGTGTTTCAGTGCTGGGACACAATATTAATCTGTTACCTGTGAAAGAAAGGGAAAATGCAAGCTCTGATATTGTTGCAAAGTTTGCAAGCGATATGAAGATAGGTGGGTGGTGGGTGGTGCAGGTAGTTTTCAGTAATTGGACAGCTTTATGAATGTTACAAAATTGTGTCTATCTTAAAGGCAGAGCTCGATCGATTTGTGATTGGTCAGGACATGAAGGAGGACATAAAGGTATACAGGGTGAAAATAGAAGATTTGGGCTCAGGAAAATTGAGTGAGGCATGAAAAAATGTAAGAGCATGCTCGATAGGCTGTGGTCTAATTAGGCTCATATATCTTATGGACCAAGGCTCTTGTAATGTACTGTAATGTCACCACTGTTGTTGCAGATGTAATTTGCTTTGTAGCATTTTGAAAAAAAAAGAAAAAATAAACACATCACACTCAAAGAAAATACTGTGAATTGAATATGCCAGTTACATGGACTGACGATAATATGGACAGTTGGCGAAACAAACTCGGGAGAAATGTTCAGGTGGATAGAATAACACAGGTAATAATTGATGTACAGCGTAAATTGAGCGTGATGCAGGGACAAAATCACAGATGAGCTAATAATGTAGATACTCAAGAGAGAGAAGGAAATGGTGAGGGGGAAGAGAGAAAGAAGTTGAGTTAGGAAAATAGAAGAAAGATTATATATGTTGACGAGTGTGACAAAAAAGAGAGACAGAGTCAGAAATAAAAGCTGATGTGCTAGTAAGAGCGAGAATGGTAGTCAAACTGGGGTAGCGACAGACAGACAAAGAGAATTAAGCTGAACTCATCCTTGGCTTTAAAAGAATGCAGGAATAAAGGTAATATAATTTTAATTTCCAGTGTTGGCGTCTTGAAATAAACTGCCTGGAATTGGACGAACTTCAATATAGACTCCATGTTTTAAATGTGTTCATGCACTGCGTGTCCCAATGAGTATTCAGAATTGCGACCTTTTTGCGCAGAAACCAGAAGGAAAATGCGGACAAAGCAGTGGGGTTCACTTGGTTCTCATGGGCCAGGAGGGTATTCCTGAGACAAGATTGAGTAAATGTTTAAGAATATTTGTCGAATTTAACTGATAGTCAGAAGAGAAACAATACATTTCAAAGTATTTACCAGACAGCTGAATGTATTTCATCCACGCCTATAGTTTTGGTCAACAAAGTAGCTGGAAATCAAGGCTTGTACCTTGCTGTCGCTTTTTGACTGCGACACAATAAAAATAAAGGGGTTCCTGAAGATGCAGTGTCGTTATGTTTCTAGAGCGCATGCAATTTTGTGTCATATTGATGAAAACTTCAGGTATGGATCAGAATGCTTCCATAGTCATACATATGAGATTGAGTCAAAAATGAAAGATTAATGGATATGTGAAAACGAAGAGGATGATCTTCGAATTTGAAATGCACACCGATGGAAATTTTAGGATAATCAAAGATTTTTTTTCAGATTGCTCTACTGATGATATATTTAAAGGTTCATACAAAATATAAGACAATATGTGCATGACATTGTGGTCTGACACGCACCACAAAAATTCCACCCGAAAGTGCCTGCACTCTGCATGCAATTCTGAGGGGAATGATCAAATATTCTTGCTTCACATAACTGCAGCTGAAATCAACATTCACGATCGTAGGTACTTCAGAAAGAGACCTCATTTTAAATCTTGTTTAAAAATCGATTTATATTCAGAATCAGCAAATGCAGATTCAGGACTTTGTGAATTTTCCCTTTAGGAAAAACAGTGCGGAAACTAAACTGGTCTGCAAGTTAGATTCAAAGTCAGAGCGATTTGACCACCATGCCCCTATTTATCCCAGTGAATGTTGGTATCTTGAAAATAAAATATCTGACTACAAAGCAAGATACTAGAGAGAGATCAGAGTCTGTTCTGCAATGTTTTTTTTTCATCCGCGGAGTCATGGTTCTGCGTTCCAAAGGTCCAGACGCAAAATTCCAGACTGAGGGTTCAACATCCGACGCAAAGACAGGGCAGCCGAGTCCCTTAAAGATAAAGGAGGCGGTATCTGTTTCATTGCTATCTTATCTTGGACACAAACGTGTTCGGTCTGTTTCATTTCCACTTTTCCGACTAGTTTGATCTAGCACTAACGTGTTATTTAAACATTCAAGCGGTGGCGGTGGATAATCCTTACCTGGGTAACGGCAGACAGACATTCAGGAGCTGGGCACATTGGCCAGAATCAAGAAACTGTTGATGTCTTCCCAACAACTGTGGATAAATTCACTAGCCAGCTTGAATAAGTTTCTGAACAAGTACCACAAAATAACATCTGTGGAAACAGAGCTACCAACATGCTTAAATCGCACCGTCAAAAAAGCTTACACTGTCAGCCCAATCTCGCGACTTGAAATAGAAACACAAAGTATACCGCACAATGCGGCCACTTCGGCCCACAAAGCTGTGCCGAACATGTCCCTATCTTGGAACTACGTAGGATTTACCCATAGCCCTTTATTTTCCTAAGCTCCATGCAGCCATCCAGGTGTCGCTTAAATGACCCTATTGTTTGTCCAATCACCGGACTGTTCTATTTCTGGACTGCAAGCAAACTCTGCGGTCGGTAATCTCAGTTTTGAGCACCTCCGACGTATAATGGAAGGAGGTGTGGGAGCACATTAAGAACTGCTTTAAATCGTTGGAGAGGGTAATATTCGCTGATTCCTCCTCGAATTTGCATGGCTATGCCACAGTGTTAACCCACTCTAAGAAGACTTGTGTGGATGGGTGTGTGAATCGTAGATATAACAAACATGATCACACCTCTTCCATGGACGCTGCGCGTTCTATGGTAAGAACCATCCTTGTGAGCGCTTAATAATTGTTCTCAAGGATTCTGACCAGGCAGCTCAGTATTGATGGCGATGGTAGATTCTACAGGGTGGCCTTGACTGTGCGACCTTTTCCGATTTCAGTCAGGACACCATTATGTGATCTGCGTGACGTATTCAGATTTTAGCCATCAAGTAATCACGTGGACGGATGGAATATAGTCTGATTGAGATCAAATCGCTTTGTTTGGCGCTTTTACTTTCCGAGCTTCAAACGTTAATGTGTGGGAGCAGTTGAGCCCTGTGGTAAGGAATTTCCGTTTGCAGTAGAATGTCATTGAATCTGCTTCTCTCGTCGCGAGGAAGCGATCCCTGCAGAGCATACTTAGCATTTTATGCAGATGCGCTCCACTTCCAGCAACCGGACTATGTATCGGAAGCATTCTGATCCGTTGCAGTAAATGGATAAATGAGCTACGCACTGTGCCGTGCGTTCAAAAGCCCACATTTAGCGGCTGTGCTCTGATCAATTGCTTTCTCCTGTTACTGGACTTCTATTCACTGAATTCTCCTGGAACAATAACACTTTTATATCGTTCCTTTTAGGATTTACGAATGCATGGCGTGTGTGTGTGTGTGTGTGTGTGTGTGTGTGTGTGTGTGTGTGTGTGTGTGTGTGTGTGTGTGTGTGTGTGTGTGTGTGTGTGTGTGTGTGTGTGTGTGTGTGTGTGTGTGTGTGTGTGTGTGTGTGTGTGTGTGTGTGTCTTAAGTGCAGAAGGGGTAAGATAGAGTGATGGATAAATAGTCAGAAAAATGTCGATGTGAATGCCCTTCCGTTCATCGGTGTATCACAATCTCTTCAACATTCATGTTGAATGTTCCAAATTTAAAGTGTATTATGGAGAAAAAGATATCTTGAAGAGCAGGAAAAAAGAACCATTCCAAAGGAGGTGCAAGCAAAATTGAGGTTGATAGCATCATACGACAGGCAACTTCATGATACGGTACGTAGAGTTAATTATGATTTGTGATGATTTGATAAGTGAATCCGAGTAATATAAAACACAAAAAAAGAAATGTTTATAGTACTCAGCGACCTCAGGCAGTTTTTATGGAGGGAAAAACAGCGAATATCCAAATTTCCAATCAATGTTTCATAATAGTAATCAAAGTATTTAAACACCTAAAAAGCGGGATTGTTTATCATATTATATTTCAACACCGGGAACACAATACTGCTATCCGAATGTAGAGCGTTCCTATGAAACATTCCGTAAGCCGAAATGGTGCAAAGTGAAGAGGCAATTCGTAAAATAACACTAACATATAGTAAAAGCAGTAATGATATGATAAATGCACAGCTTATATAAAGTAGGATTAATATATGTACAGATAAGTTTCACTTAATGAATTGGGAAGATTCGGCCAAAAACCTATTTCCGGGGACAAAAATCATCACGTACACGCATGCGCACACACCTGCCTGCGCAAGGCTTCAAGGTCACGGTAGTTTTCTGGGTAAACACAAGCTAAGAGAGGGCACCTTTATCCGTAAAAGCAAAAATTCTCTTCGGATTTCCTTTGGGTAACGAAAACAGGTTCAAATGTAGGTGTTTCGAAAAAAACTAAGTTGCGTAAACGAGCTTTCGTAAACCGGGGAACTACTGGTACGCAGCCATAAAGAATCACGCATCACCGGTTTCTTTACGGTAACTACTTTTTTTTTTATAGTTTTCTGATTCGAAAGAACGAGAGTAAACGCAGCATAGTCTATGGACCGAATGATTTCGCTGCGACTACAACAACTACATTCATTGAGAGGCTGAACGACAATTTTTGCGGCAGTTGATCAATGTGCCCTGTGAGAGAGGCGATTAGCACGATCTGGCGGCAACAGAAACAGGACTAAGAAAAAAACAAAAAAGTCAAGACACAGTCAGTGGATCACCTAGTGTCGGTGGAGGGAGAATAACTGAGAACAATTCAGGCCGATTACCTTTCACTTTGAACTTCAGCCCTGAAATTCAAAGGGTTTCAGATATGAATACGAAAAAGCTTTCCTCGAACATCCACTAGAATAACATTAGTCTAAATTTCGTTAATTTACATATCACCACCTGCAAAATATTGATTCCTGCTCTCATCCACAGTCATTTGTTTTCCCATCTAGCCAGTCAGATTCAATCCGTTGTTCGTTGTCTTCAGTTACTTTATTCCCGGGTCGTATTAAGTATGCGTTTTATCAAATGTTCTCGCTCCACGTTGGTTTCTATTTTGTATTTTATTAATTACCCGTTGTCACTGTTGAATTACATCAACTGCTCTGATAGCAGAGTTCCCTCGGTTTAAGAAAGTTCTTCACCAACACAAGTATAAGATCCAGAGCGGAAGAAAACTACTGACCGTCTGTTCGACATTCTCAAACAACTCCTCATCCACACTAATCAACCTCTCAAAAGATGAGATGCTCCCTCGCAGCCAAAGAACCCCGTGCCCGATCGTTTCGACGTTACCCAAAGTGTTCTTGAAGCGTTCTGCTCCGCTGCATCATTCCATTTGAATTCCAGCCATCTCTGTATTCCACCTGCGAGTTATGATTGCCGTCGACATTTGTCTCCTGAGTAGTCGAGCTATGGCCTCGGCTGCCGCTAATTAGAATAATAAAAGGATCATTTGCAATAAATATGAGGGATTGACAACTCAGGCGCGTTCGGTTTTCTATATCAGCAAGTTGAAACCTGACAGCAGGTCAGACAATTCATCAGCGCCATGGCTTACACTCAGTGCTGTCTTTTACAGAGGAAATTGGTATCTTCTCGGCAGTCTATGTCTCAACATATCTGCATGAACGCCATTTTAAGGACGTCCTCTTTGCTTTGATAAATCAGTGCACGCAAAAAATCTGTGCACACAATCATCGGAGGGCAATATTAATCCATCCAATTCCTTTTTACCGACTCACCCAACGGCCCTCTCATTTGGCTCTCTACACTCAACTCTTAATTGACCTGTATAATCGATTCACTGGCGAGTACGGGCCATCTGCCGGACCACCTGCTTGCCACCTCAGCTGACTTCACACTGTAAGTTCTGGAAACACTCATCTTCAGAGAACCTCTGGAAGAATACCACGATTTAGCCTTTGCCTTCAGTAAAAGGCAAGAGTGAACCCTTCGTCTTCAAAGATCACACAAATCTACACGATGTGAATCCACCCTGGCACAACATCTCTCCGTAGTCTTTTTTCTCCCTCTCCCTTTCTGAGACCCAAGCTATGAATGACTACATCGCCGAAGCCCTGCAACACGGTTTTACTCCATCATCCGCGTACCATAAGGCGGATGTTTCTCTTCTGCAGTGATATATATATATATATATATATATATATATATATATATATATATTTTTTTTATTTTATTTTAACTTTCCTGGGCTGTGCTTTTATATTTTTATTCAATATATTTATTATCAGGTTTCCATATTCTTGCGTGGCGAACTAAAATCTTTTTTTGGTGAAAAATATGTCCTTCGAAGTTTTCTCTGAGTGTATTGCATATTTTTGTCTGTAAATCATCTTTCTCATTCTTCGCCAATGATTGTTTATCGAGTGGACACAATGTTTTGTTAAATGTGTCATTTCCGTTTTTAGTTTTCTTTGAAGATTTTTGCCAATCGGTTTCAGAGAAAAATATTATGCCAAAGGAATGCATTAATATAGTAGTAAAAGAGTAGTAGTAAGATTACTGTATTACCATGTTTACCACTGAGACCTAATTGGCAGGTAGTTTTGAACCTTGAAGTAATTTCTGTGGAAAGTTTCATATTAGCTCAGTATGATACATTTGCTTTGCTTGTTGCTGACCCAGATAGATATATGTTCATATTTATCCGTCGGTTGTATGACATCATGCGCTTCTCTTTTTTGTTTCTATTTTAGTAACTCTTTTGTATCTTCAGTACTCTGCTCATCAATTCAGTAGCTCACGGTGGTATCTGTAGAGCACAGTTTTGCTATTCAAATAATTTGAGACCTGTCCTGCTGAAAAGTCTCTGATTTGAAATTTCGTCTGTACTCTTTTGTACCTGGCCTGCCTTGTTCCTCCAGCATTTTGCGTGTTTTGCACAGATTAGCAGCATCTGCAGCTTTTCTCTTGTCTGCCATTTCATTTAATTACGGTTAGCGTTACTGATGAAGATGGTTATTACTTAAATCGCAAAAATATAGATGTGTCAAGGTGTGCCAAGTGGTGTCACAGATATAGAAGACTTTTTATTCTCTCATTTGATACGCAATGTTCAACGATTTACAAAATTAGTGAGCCTGGTTAAAGCAAGATGAAACCACAGTGGGCTTAGAGAGTCACCCTGAAAATATTTCGCGTTATTTTCACAACATTACATTTTTATTATTTTTTCAGATCAATTTATTAATGACATAGCTAAGCACGGTCATTTGTCAATTAGTGGGAACTTTCTGATATTCAATTGTTGACTTTTTAATACATTTATTTCTGACTTTGTTTGTGTGCGCCTCATGATTCCGAATTGCAACAAGGAATTCTTCTGATTCGTGAAAGATTCCCCCCACTCTGAGACAGGCTTTTGAAGCTTCCTCGCCGAGATCAGTCCGTTGAGATCATATGATGTTTTCCATGGAGAATCAACTTCTTCCGTCAGTTCACATTCTCTTCTGTAATGATGTTTTCTTTTTTTTTTCATCGTAGTGGTTTCATTTCAGCTTAGTTGTCTGTACGCGAGGGATGAATAATCCCTTTTCCATTATGAAAATTGGACTTTGAAGTTTTATCTGACTGTTATGTATTTCTTACACTTGTTATTCCTCTACTTCATTTTGTACCAAGTAGTGCTAATCTCGGTGGTTGGAATGTGCACAGTGTTTTCTTACATTTATCATATCCAGGTTGATCATGGAGTGAGTAGGTGTTCAACTTTCGAGTTGAACATGAAGTGAGTAGGGGCGTGTAAGTGTGGCTCGCGATTTAAATTGAAAATCTACTTGTTTATCCTTGTCGTATGCGCGAGATAACTGAATATTCAACATTGTGGTCAACCCGGGACGTTGTGGGACACTGACATGGAAAAAAAAATGTACCTTTGAAGCAAAACTGGGGAGAAAGATAGCGATGCCTCGAACAATAAATTTGATGTTACAGTAATGGTGTCGTTGCACGCTGCTGGACCTGAACCTGTGCTACCCGATGACTTGCAAAAACTTCGCTTAGTACTTCTTACCGACATGACGCAAGCGGCGCATTCTGCCCTATAAAAAAAAACCTAAAGATGCTTTGTCACCAGGGTATGTTACCATGGAACAAAATAATGTCTTATTACGAGTCGCACAATGAACACATTCGTGAGGTTGAAGATGGCCTGAATCATTATAGTGATCGAATGGCGAGCGCCGAAGCCACCATTGCAGCCCTGCAGAGCGAGAACGCATTTTTGAAGGAGAAACTAGATGACCTCGAACATCGGTAGTGCAGTTTCAATTTGGGAGCAATCGGCATTCATGAAAATTTGGAAGGATCGGACCTTGTTTAATTTATGACCGACTTTTTGACGAAGTGCTGGGCACAAATTTCTTCCCAAGGCCTCCCGTCCTTTCGCGTTCTCACCGAATCGGGTCTAAACTATCGGGTGTCTTTGAAGACAAGCAAACGAGCCCAAGAACATTCTTGGTTTTCCTTCACTTCTTTCAAATAAGCAACGCATCATCAATGGACGGAAGCAGGAGCTGTATTTCCGCGACATCGCGTGTTGTTTCATGAACATTTTAGTGCGGAGGTGGGGGAAAAAAAAAACGAGCAGCATTCAAGGAGGTGAAATCCCTGCTTTACGGGAAACGGACATGTTCGGCCACTTGCATCCTGCCCGGCTCCGGGTCATTATTTCGATACACCAGATGCGGCCAATAAATTTTACCATTCGCGCTGGGAGAAACAATGTTTTTTTTAGGTTGCTCATGCAGCATTGAAGGAACCGGACCTCCTGCCGAGGCAAACTGTTAATTTTCGCAATTCACTTCTTTGTTCATTTTTATCCAGTTTAATTTGTGGAACGCGATCGGGTCGAACTGCTATGTTGCGGTATCTGATTAACAAAAACTTTTAACCAGCAAAATGTAAGTATTTAGGATTTGTATCTCTGACGTTTGGTTTCCTAGTTTTTTTCTAATGTTTTGCTTGACCTGTGTTACTTTAGACTATATATATATATATATATGCTTTACACAAACACAAAAAAAAAATCGAATTAATCCCCGAAACGTAGATCTACCTCCCCAAATTAGGATGATCGCAGGCATACCAAACAAACAAAAAACAACTTGCAAAGCCTTCCCCATAAAACCAAAACTTTCAATCTAATCTAGGGTGGCTTTCCTCCTTACAATTTATACCAACACTTATTCTACCTCTGATATATATATATATATATATTAGAGGCCACGCTGTGAGATTTATTTCTTGGAATGTAAAGGGGCTCAATGGTCCGGTTAAAAGAGTTGAAGTTTTCTCTCATCTCAAACAATTAAAAGCAGATATACTACTTCTACAAGAGACACATTTAATAGTGGAATACCATAATAGACTCCACAAATCATGGATCAGTCAGGTTTTTTCATTCCGCATTTAATAGTAGGTCCAGGGAGGTGGCAATATTAGTCACCAAAAGAATGCAGTTTACACCATATGATGTAATCAGTGACCCGAATGGTCGCTTTATTATAATTTCTGGATCTTTCTTTCAGTTACCTGTCATTTTGGTAAACGTTTACGCCCCTATTTGAGATGGCGTCCGCTTTACAAATAAGGATTTGTCATTAATACCAAACCTGAACACACATCAGCTAATCTTTTCAGGAGATCTGACCTGTGCTATTCACCCACTGCTTGATAGGTATAGCTCGAGCGGAACATCTTCTGGTATGGCAAAGGTCTTCTCGATGTTTATGTAACAAAATGGTTATATAGATCTTGGGAGATACTTGAATCCATCAGTAAGGCAATTCTCTTTCTTTTCTCATGTTCACCACTCCTATTCCAGGCTAGACTATTTCTTTATACATAGCTCCTAGATAGTAATGATTAGACAAATAGAGTACAATACAATAGTGATATGTGATCACTCGTCCGTGAAGCTGGATCTGTGTTTTCCATTAAAAATTTGAGAGCGGCCTCTGTGGAGACTTAACCCCCTTTTGCTTTCCAATGAGAATTTTGGTAGTTATATATCGGATAACTTTGACTAACAGAACTAACAGACTAACAGACTAACAAAACTGAGTCGGTATCGTACGCTTTACTTTGGGAATCTTTAAAAGCTTACATGAGGGTTCAAATAATATCTTATACGACACATGCCAATAAAGAGCGTAGGAAAGAAGTGCTAGATGGCGTCAGTTGTGCTGTGAGGATTACATTCCTTGACTTCTCTAGTGACTTTAACACCATCCAGCCCAAGATCTTAAGGCACAAACTAACGGAGATGGGAGTAGACTCTCACATGGTGGATTGGATAGTGGACTACTTGACAGATAGAGCTCAGTATGTGCGGTTGGGAGACTGTAGGTCTGACACGGTGGTCAGCAGCACAGGAGCGCCGCAGGGAACCGTACTCTCTCCGCTCCTGTTCACCCTGTACACATCAGACTTCCAATATAACTCGGAGTCCTGCCATGTGCAGAAGTTCGCTGATGACACGGCCATAGTGGGGTGTGTCAGGAATGGACAGGAGGAGGAGTATAGGAAACTGATACAGGACTTTGTGATATGGTGCAACTCAAACTACCTGCGTCTCAATATCACCAAGACCAAGGAGATGGTGGTGGACTTTAGGAGATCTAGGCCTCATATGGAGCCAGTGATCATTAATGGAGAATATGTGGAGCAGGTTAAGACCTACAAGTATCTGGGAGTACAGTTAGACGAGAAGCTAGACTGGACTGCCAACACAGATGCCTTGTGCAGGAAGGCATAGAGTCGACTGTACTTCCTTAGAAGGTTGGCGTCATTCAATGTCTGTAGTGAGATGCTGAAGATGTTCTATAGGTCAGTTGTGGAGAGCGCCCTCTTCTTTGTGGTGGCGTGTTGGGGAGGAAGCATTAAGAAGAGGGACGCCTCACGTCTTAATAAGCTGGTAAGGAAGGCGGGCTCTGTCGTGGGCAAAGTACTGGAGAGTTTAACATCGGTAGCTGAGCGAAGGGCGCTGAGTAGGCTACGGTCAATTATGGATAACTCTGAACATCCTCTACATAGCACCATCCTGAGACAGAGAAGCAGTTTCAGCGACAGGTTACTATCGATGCAATGCTCCTCAGACAGGATGAAGAGGTCAATACTCCCCAATGCCATTAGGCTTTACAATTCTACCGCCAGGACTTAAGAACTTTTTAAAAGCTATTATTAATGCTTTTTGAGATAGTGATTTAGATGCATATCATATTTTTTACTGAGTTAAGTATTGTATGTAATTAGCTTTGCTACAACAAGTGTATGGGACATTGGAAAAAAGTTGAATTTCCCCATGGGGATGAATAAAGTATCTATCTATCTATCTATCTATCTATCTATCTATCTATCTATCTATCTATCTATCTATCTATCTATCTATCTATCTATCTATCTATCTATCTATCTATCTATCTATCTATCTAAGTGTTATTTCAATCTATTTTGGACCTGAATAGGAAATATTCTGTGGTACCCATTGCCGAATTAGATAAAAGCTGGGCTGATTTGCAAGCGAAGTTTAGTCTACGATCTACAAACCTATCAGAACAATTAATTCTTAAGGCACGTGGCTTCTATTATGAATATGGTGACAAAGTGAGCTGGCTCATGGCTCATCAGTTGAAGCATCAAGCTGCATCACGACCTATTCCTCAGACAAGAGACACGCACCAAAACTTGGCAAGCAATCCAAAAGAAATTAATAACGTATTTGCAACTTTTTATTCCTGTCTGTATACCTCAGAGTTTCCCTCAGTTATAACAAATATGGAACTTTTTGTTAAATAATTTGGAAATACCAACTCTTGAACCAGAGGAGATGGAGAATTTAGATCGGGCTCTTGGGCAGGAAGAGATTAATAATGCCATTATGGCTATGCAGTATGGTAGGTCCCCAGGTCCTGGTGGTTATCCGATAGAATTTAATAAGAAATTTAAGGATGAACTCACACCGGTTCTTCTGGAATTTTTCAGAAATCTTTGGAGAACGGTTCCTTACCCCCTTCTCTTTCACAGGTATCTATTTCAATTCTTCTTAAAAAGGACAAGGAACCGACTCAATGCGGAACATATCACCCCATCTCACTTTTGAATGTGGACGTGAAAATTTTGGCTAATCTGCTTGCGTGCCGTTTAGAACGCCCCCTTCCCAACACAATCTCGGATGATCAAACAGATTTTATTAAAAATCACCATTCCTTTTTTTAGTATCCATCGACTGGCTGATGTGGTTTATTCATCCTGTGATTCTCCGAGTCCGGAGGTTGTTATTTCCTGGAACGCGGAAAAGGCATTTGATAGAGTGGAGTGGGTATAGTTGTTTAGTCTTTTGGAGAAATTTGTATTTGGCAGACTATTTGTAGCCTGGGTTAAGCTTTAATATCACTCGCCTTTAGCGTGTGCAGAGACGGATTATTTTCGATCTATTTCCCATTAACAGATGGCACTCGCCAAGGCTGCCTATTGTCCCCCTCTTCTTTTTGTAATTGCTATTGAGCCTATTTCTATTGCACTTACGTCAACTGCATTATTTCAAGGCGTTAGGAGAGGAGACATGGAACATCGTGCATCCCTATATGCTGATGACAGCTTACTTTATTTTAGCGACCCTTCTCTGGCTATAAACTGAACCTTCAAAAATGCAAATTATTTCCCATTAATAACTTGACCCAACAGATCCGACAGGAATTTTTGCCTTTTTCTTTATCTCAAGATAATTTTGTGTACCGAGGAATACACATTACTCGCTCTTTTACATCTCTGTTTGAAGCTAACTACAGGCCTCAGGTTAGCCAATGAATGCTGATTTGGAGAGATTGCGTAGTTTACCCCTGACTATATCTGGGAGAATTCAATCAGCGAAAATGACTTTACTTCCCAGATTTCTTTATTTGTTCCAGCGCTGGCCAGTTTATTTAACTAAGTTATTTTTCAAATCAGTCGACCAAGCGATAACCTCCCTTATTTGGGACAATAAGGTCCCAAGGGTTAATAAGCGCACTCTCCAAAGAGGTCGTGACGTAGGTGGAATGGGCCTTCTTAGCTTTATTCATTATTACTGGGCATCGAACATTCAAAAGGTATTATTTCGGCTTCACCGGCCAGATATAAACAGGTGTCTGCTTGAGACGCGGACTTGCCACTCCTCGACTCTCCCAGCTTTAGTGTACTCTTCCTTGCCTTTGAAATCCTCTCATTTCACATCTAACCCGGTCGTGCTCTCCACCTTCAACAACTTTAATCAATTTCGTTTCCACTGTAAGTTTATATCAGCTTCACTTTGGGTCCCATTCATTGAAACCATCTATTTCATCCCTCCACACTCAATACAGTTTTTAGACAATGGGGTTTGAGCGGTCTTAAATGCATTAAAACTTTGTACACTGATAATCTATTTGATAGTTCTGATAACTTGTGCAGTAAATATTGACTTTGCATAATCATTTTTAAATGCATGCAAAATCGCCACTTTGGTAAGGAAAATATTCCCCCTTTTCCTGATCTACCACCTGCTATGTTGTGGGAGAAATTCACTCTTAGCTTTAATATTAAAGGGCTGATCCCTGTACTATACTTTCAGCTGATATCGTTGGGTGTTCAAGATTTAAGCAAAGCTAAAAACAAGGTGGGAGGATGACCTTGGCATAGACCTGGCTGAGGAATATTGGGCCAAAGCATTGAATAAAGTTCATTCCTCGTCATCATGTGCTAGACTGGGGCTCAGACAATTTAAAGTTTTACACAGGGTACATTTAAGAAAAGCCAGGCTTGCTGACATATATCCCGGGACAGACGCTGACTGTGACAGGAGTTCCTTCTCTCTGACTGGTTTAGTGCATGCATTTTGGTCTTGTCTTCGGCCTGATGGCTATTGGGCATTGATTTTTGAAATTATTAGTGAAGTTTTGGGGGTGACGATGAAACCTTGCCCGTTTATAGTCTGTATTTCGTGTGGCGGATGATGTTTTGGGTTTAAATGCAAACCAGTTGGATACCGTTGCATTTACATTTTTTTTTTTGGCCCGAAGGAGAATTTTGCTGGACTGGAAATCAGCCACTCCCCCATCTGCTGGTGCTTGGTTAGAGGACGTAATGCTTTTTTTTTCTGAAATTAGGAAAGATTAAATTCACTTTGAGGGGGTCTGTGTAAAAGTGCTATTCGAAATGGGGACAATCCTTGTCGTATTTTGGGAATCTTAAGGAATTAGCTACTAGTTGAGGTCATTTGATTGTACTTGAGAAGTTGCCTCCCTTTTAACACGCATCTGGTTTGCCTCACAGGGTAGTTGATGAATTGTAATATGAGTGTATTCTGGATCATCTGACATGTTGTGCATTTCTGTGGGTCTTCGTCTTGAAGTAGTGTGTGGGAGTGGCTGTAAAATTTCCGTACTTGTATTTGTGAATTGTTGTATTTTAAATACATTAGCTGCCATGGAATGTTCGGGGAGGGAGGGTGAGGGAGGGTTGTTTAAGGGTAAGACATAAAAGCAAAATGGAGGAAAATGTAATCCATTATGTATTCTGTATTGTGTCATTCCTTCAATAAAAATATACTAAAAATATCCGTAATTATTTTCCTTTGAAAACTGTACAGATTGGTTTTGGACGAAGTTGTTTTGCCAAAACAATTCTGCTCTTCTAAATGGCAATTACACTTCATTTATGAATCTATTTTGAATGTTTCTTGTAAGAATACACAATCTAAGCAATCTCTTTAAGTATTCGTAAGCCCATCACTGAACTGATAATCTTCCAGCAATGTACCGCGTTCAGCCACGTCTCATGAAATTGACTGCTCATGCTAATTGGACTGATTATGAAACCTAAAGCGTATTGTACCCAACAATGATTTCAGTTATAAATGTTCCAGCATGACGTTCACGATATCTGCAGCAGTTATTTCGGTTGGAGGTCTTAAGCTTCTAAGCAAACTGTATGATGTTCCACGTAATGCAGTCTTCAAAATTGTCACTTATTTCTATCAACATATCTACATACTTTAAAATATTGCTCAGTTGGTTGTGTAAATATTAACCAGTTACCTATGATGCAATCAAACTCATCTACCTTTGTGTTATAACAAGCCTGATCTGATTTTGTTGATTTATTTATCATTATTA
>NC_133148.1:58991366-59069734 GCF_048418815.1 Hemitrygon akajei | reverse complement strand
AATGTTGTGGTACCATAGGGAATTGATTAGAGTGTGTTCAGTGTAAGAAACAAAAGAGGCAAGTGATCGAATTCTCATTGAAGTTTGAGTAGAAGAAGCTAAAGTCAGATATATCATTATTTCAATAGAGTAAAGGAAATTTGAGAGGGATGAGAGAAGTGAGGGAGGAGTTGGACCAAATTGATTGGAAAATATCATTTGCAGGGATTAAAAAGACGGGAATGAATGCCGCTCAGCTGCAAATGTTGCTTCAGAGAAATAATGGGGTTCAACGAAAAGGAGGGCTCATTGAAAAAAACATGCATCAGTTTTCAATGTTCAAGAGACTTGCAGTATGGCTCAGTTTCTCTTTTTGTGGCAATGAAGTGTCTGAAGTTACCATTACTCGGAGGATTGATTTTGGGAAACTGGAAGTTCTGAAGGAGATAAGTTATCTTCACCGAATAGTGTACGCCCGGGTGTTCTGAAATTGGAAGCCGAAGGGATTGCGGGGTGTTTATTAAAGATCTTTGAAGTATTACTATATTCTGTACTGTTTCTGGAAGACAACACCTTTGAAAATGCCACTTCACTTTTGAACAGGGACAGTGGCAGATTATTGGAAGTTATAGGCCTGTTCCTTTGACTTCAGTGTTTCGGAAGATGATTGATTTGATTGAGGAGAATTTGGTTTCTGTGAACTTGGATGCAAACGATTACAAAAATAAAAAGTAGTAGGTGGGGATACGTCATGGGGAATTCTTGTCTAACAAGTCTGTTGGAATCCTTTGAAGATATAGCAAGCATGATAGACAATCCGTTGATTTGGTATATTTGGATTTTTCAGAACGTCCGTGAGAAGCGGTCACAACTGAGGCTGCTTAACCGCTAGGAGTCCGTGGTATTACTGCGCAGATTCTGAGATGGATTAAGTAGTGGCTGACTGAAAGAACACAAAGAGTGAAAGTAACGGGAGCCTTTTCTAGTTGACTGTTGGTGACAGGTGGTCTTGCACAGGTGATTATGTTGGGACCTATTAATTCACATTAATTGTTAATGACTTTGATTTTGGAATTATTGTCTTTGCTGGATACGAAGCTAGGTCCAGTGACAAAAAAAATTGAGAATGTAGAGAGGCTAATGATGGAGTTAACCAGGTTAGCAGAAAGGACAAAGAAGGGGATATGGAATGCCGTGTGGGGAATCGTTATGGAAATGAAAGTTTCGAATGGTTACTAAATGGACAGATAATAGAAGTTAAACAGTAAGACGAAGGAATTAGGAAATGCTTGTACACGATTCCCAAAGGTTAATACATAGGTTGAGTATGCGATGAGGAAGCAAGTGCGATGCTAACATTCATTTCAATAGGTCTAGAACATACAAACAAGGATGTTATGTTGAGACTATATAAAACACTGCTGAAACCTCATTTGGACTATTATCAGCAGCTCAATGCCACGTATCTTAGAAAGCAAAGTATGGGCAGAATCCTATTGCAATACTGTACAAAGCGCAATATTTCTTAAATCAGGAGTCTTTGTGTGCACATTATACTGTTCCCTTAGTCCCATACATTAGTTACGGTGTAGGGTATGGGGAGATACTTTGAAAACAATTACAAAGTCATTCTTCTATTCCAAAAAGAAAGTCATACGAATTGTAAATAAGACAAGTAATTATGAGTCAAACAATCCACTATTTAAACTGAACACGTTAGAATTTAGAGATTTCGTAGATTTTAAAATAATACAAATTATGTATAAAGTAAAAATGGACTATTAAAACAAAGTATCCAAAAATTGTTTAAAATGAGTAGAAGTCAGCATGATTTAAGAGCAACATGTATATTTCAAAACCAAAGGTTAAGATGAAATGTTAAAAAAAAACATTGTTTCAGTCAGACGTGTGGACCATGGAACAGTTGTAGTAAGATCTGTTTAATGTACCACACTTAACAAACCTAAAAAAAGTTATTTAAAATAATTAATGAACAAATATAAAATAATTGATTTAAAAAAGAATGGGAGTAATGTAAATAAATGATGCTTGGATTTGGGTTTCGGTAGGAGGGCACAATGCTGATAGATAAATGTGCTAAGTTTACTAAAATCGACACCTTCTACATTAGGCCACGAACTTAACAATTACCCTTGGTAAGTAAGAGGCGTCGGCGCAATAAGCTGTAGGTTCAGCCTGAACCCTTTCGGTCTGTTTTAAATATTTTAATAGTATTTGTTTAATTTTGTTTTATGAAATGATTGTTATGAAATAATAGTTGAAAATGATACTTTTTGGTTTGTTTGTACTGACCGAAATAAATTTCAATCAATCATTCAAATTGGGAAGGGCTCAGCCGACGTTCACGAAGATCATTTCAGGTTTGAAAGCCTTGCAATATAAGGAGCGTTTAATGATTCTGTGTGCATCGTCACAGGAAGTCGGAAGGTCGAGGGTTTATCACATTGAAATCTATCCAATGGTGAAAGCCTTCAAGGATCGGATATAGAGAAGGTCCCTTCCTTGATGGGAATATCGAGGACCAGAACACCCCACCTCAGAATAAAGGGTCTCCTTTTAGAAAGAAAATGAGGAGGATTTTTTTCCAGCAGACAGCGATGACTCTCTCTAAATGTTAGCAACAAGCAGTTGTGGAGGGCAAGACGTTATGCACATTTACGGCAAATATTTATATGTGATAGAATAGTCAGGATTTGTGGCGAAATAGGCAGAAGGCAGAAGACTGGAGCAGCGAGGAAAATTGAATCTGACATTATGACATGGGGCAGCAGACTCGATGGGTCAACTATCCTAATGCTGCTTCTATATATCAACAGCAGACCAGTGGAGACGTTATAACAATAAGCGGTATTCTACAAATAAAGTGCACAATATCAACTCCGATGCGCCACAAATAAGGAGAGACCAGATACTAAATAGGGCACGGCATCAACGTAAGTGAAAACTTGGAGCAATTGGTTGAGGCCGGTTGGTTCCATGCTTGAGCAACTGGCTGTGGTTAGGAGCTGGACTTAAAAACGCAGCAGATAATATGTTGGAAATAATTGGCAGTTCACTCCTCTTCGCTATTCCGAAATCGACAGTTCGTGCTTTTGCTGGACTAACAGGAAACACATTTCGATTTACATGTAGGTAAGCGGGATGTGTTGCATTTCAATAAGATATACCAGGTAGCGATTACCTAGCACGTGGTAGGTTGAACTCATAGAGCAAATGCATTTCGGGAAAAAGTGCATATTTTCTTGGATGTGGCGACAAGTGTGAATGGACTGAAAAGAAGCAATATGCCCTGCTTGCCATCAGAGAATGCGATACTGAGATCAAGATATGGTACTACTGTTCTAACTGCAGGGACGGCACCAACAGTAATCTCTGAAGGTCTAGTTGCCGTAGTTCAGATGGAGGCAGTTGTGTGAAAAGGATGCAGGAGATACTTACATAGATGTTCTAAGTCTGCCTTATCAGGAGAGACTCGATGTGTTCAGCTGAGAAATACTGGTGTGTGGACTTTGGGAAATTCAAACAAGCACAGGCGCAATGTTCCGAATGCAGCAGCAATGAAGATGAAACTGACACATGGTTTAAAACAAATCCCGAGATATATTAACCTCTGCTCAAACACAGAAAATTAAACAAACGACTAACGTAACCGGAAATTAACAGTCAGGCGCACAAACATTCAAACTTATAAACTGTACTGAACGAGTTATCATTCAAGCACAGACTTATAGTGTTAAATTCAAAAGACCGTGTGATTTATACAGTCAGTAAGGAAAAACTTCACCGAAACAAATGATTCCTTCGAAATATAGACGATCTGCCAATTCAACTGCCAGGAGATACCTTGTTCGCAGAAATCACGAGGAAATAGAAACGAACTGATGGGTGGTCACTACATAAACTTCCCTGAATTTACAAGGCATACAAATATGAATGCCACAATTCCTGCACGAAGTCAAATGTCTATCATTGCGCAAAACACTGAACGGCATGAACTTTATCCAATCCTTTGCACTGGGATAACTCCATTAATGCCTTCACTCTCTGATACTGGATAGCCATGGAAAAAAAAACAACCAACATGCAACAAACAAAACCGGTGCAGCCTCACAACTCCGACAAGTAACAACAACGTTGCATTAACAATAAAAAAAGAGAACTGCTTCACAAACCGCGGGTTGGTTTAAAAATGGTTTGGAACATGACATCCCGTGGCAGCACATCGCCCCACTGTCAAGGGACAATTAAGTCATTCCACTCTCAAGAGCATTAGATCTTCCCACTCACAGGACCATGACGTTATCCCACTGTTTCGTGTCCAAATTGAGGGTATGTAACAGCAATGTTTTATCTTTTCAGTGTGAAATGTGTTTCAATGCATGAGGAGTATGTGGGATGCAGGGATTCTCTTAAAAACATTCACAAATGCATCCTCAGCCGGAAAGACATGCATCGAGCAAACCTTGGCTATGTGGCTTCAGAATTGGCTTCCCTACAAGAGGCTGGGCCTGATAATAAAATGAGATTATTGGACAAAAGAGGAAATGAGAAAGAGACTCAAATGCATGGGCGTTCTTCTTGAACGGAGAAGAGTTGGATTTTTTAGGCCCGAGATTGGAGAACCTGTGGAATTCATTGTAACAGATATCTGCTTAGGCCAAATCTGTACCCTTATTTAAGACAGAGGTTGATGGATTCTTGATTGGTTAGAGTAAAGGGAAGACGGGGAGATTAACGGTGTTTCGAATGAGAAGAGAAATGGAACATCCATCATGAAATAGCGGACCAAGCTCTGTGGGCCAAATTGGTGTAGTAAATTTCCTCCTTAGTTCTTTCATCTTCTTGTCTTATTCACTATATGCAGTGTTTTTGATACGATGAGCAAAACATTGGGAAGGAACGACGAAGGTTCTGGGGCTACGTTATCGCAGAAATTTGTTCGGTCTGAAACAGGAAGGATTTCAATGTATCCGAATAATTTGAATTGAATTACCAAATCCTTTCCAACATGGCGTCCCTGTCCTCTTATCTGCTATCCTAAAGCAACACCTCATATTCGGTTTGGGTTGCGTCTAAAATGACGGCATGAACATGGATTTCTCAAATTTCCCGTAACTTGCTCCAAGTTATGTTTAATCCAAATCGATTCTCCAGTTCAGGATCCCATTTATAGCACTTTTCCTGTACTCTCTTGCTTATCACGCTCATCCATACGGGTGGACATAGATGTAAACTCCATACTAAAGCGTTGCCTTCAGATATGTAGCCTCAGCTGACATCAGAAGGAATAAAGCAGATATCACTTTCTGTGGGTTATGCGACCTGGCAAGAGCACGTCTCAGGTCAAGTACTCAGGGTGTGTTCACACCTACTCACAGATATCTTTACGGACTCCTTCAGAACTTCGCTTATTCAGATTCTGGATCATCCGCTGTCATCCCAGTAACAAACAGAAAAAAACTTTGAAACGAAACGACTAAACGACTAAACAACTACAGTCAGGCAACATTGACTCCAGTTGCCATGAATTGCATTGACCACTCTGGCCAGTTAACATTATTTTGAACGACGGAATCGATCTACCTCGGAGAGTTTTTTGTTTTTTTTTTTAATTTGTATCCGACTATACAGGCATTTGGACAGACACCGACAGATATGGGATATGCTGAATGTCTTCATTCTTGGGAGGTCGTGTCCCACCAATTTTATCGAGTTTTTCAAGACAATTACCAGAGATATTTATGACGGCAAGGCAACGGATAGTGCCTACATTGTCTTTAGCAAGGCCGTTGACAAGGTCCCACAGGGAATTTATCAAGAAGGTTCAGCATTATATTGGATAAGGCATTTGCATAGCTGGAGAATACACAAAGCGAGAGTAGGTGTTGCACTCTGATGGGAGCACTACGATTACGGGAGAACCACAGTGGTGTGTGTAATCTATAACGACGATCCGGTTGTCAATGTGGTTAAATGGAAAGAAAATTTGCCGAAGACTACAAGATTGGGACTACAAGATTTGGGTCTAATGGAGAGTGTGGAAAGTTATCATTGATTGTTGAGAGACCTGGATCATCTGGAAACGCGGTAAGAAAAGTGGCAGGTGCGATGTTTTCCACTTCACCAACCAAGTTAATCTTACACTGCGGACGGTAGGAAAGAGATGAATGTGGTTGATAAAATAAAGGAATCTGAGATCATAGGTTCTTAATTCTTTGAAAGTTGTACCACAGGTAGTGTGGGACTTAAAGTAAGCTCTTGACACATTAACTTTCAAAAATGTATATGTTACAGGAGCGGGATGGTACGTCAAAGTTGTACAGGCTTTGGTGAGGACAGATTTGGCGAATTGTCTGCAGTTATGGTCAACTATCTGCTGGAAAGTTTTAAGCAAGGTGGAAATGGTGCGAAGAGCATATATATAAGCAGTCTCCCCGTCCGGCAGACATGAGTTATGAGGAAAGGATGAATAAGTTAGAGCTTTATTCCTCAGAACTTAGATATATGAGAGGCGATTTGACAGACTTTGTGAAGGATATTGTCGTGGAAACACTAACTAAGAACACGGGTGACTTCGAGTTTCGTTTTAAGAGTTTATTTACATGATATCATGGAGTTTCCACCCCAAGCAAAACTCTGATTTTCAGTTTGTACACAGCTCATATTCATACAGCAAGATAAACAATTTCACATAACATTCTTTGGCTTCTCACGGTCAGTACATGATCGATTGTTTAAAAGACACGTGAATTATCCTTCAGCGTGAGTCTAAAAGTTCTTACTGATTCATGATTTACCCACAGAGGCATCCTTCATTCTATTCTATAGGCTGAGTATCTTGTACTGGTACTGGGCTTATACTTCAAGGTTATTCTGAACATGCATCAGCAGTCGTAAGTCCAGCTACTCCAGAATTGTCAAGTATCCCAATCAGTATTACATTCATTTAGCTTGGGTGGGAATATAAACAGCAGTCATGTGTTAAGGGTAAAATGTCAAAAGTTTCAATGAATCATGAGAGGAAACCTCTTCAGTAAGGAGTCGTGAGATTATGTAATGAGCTGCCAGCATGCATGGTGCATGTAAACTCGGTTGCAACGCTAAGCAAATTGTGTATAATGGCATGGATTCTGGAGTATGGAGGGTTTTGGTCCGGGTGCAGGTTGAAACGACGAAGTAGTTTATGACTATATGACTTTATACGGTTTACGTCTCCAGGACCCTGTGACATATGCCATTATACCTAACGTGCATCCGCCCGCATCGCGTTTTCAACAGAGGGACATTTGTGTCAGAATGTTGCTTTTGCATTTCACTTCGGTATTCAAAACTATTTTCCCTCAGACCTTTGCTAGAAACCCCCTAATGCTCGTTTTAAGTATACTACTGCAAAACTGTGCAAAACGATGCTTGTTTTTCTAACCAGCAAAGTGCAGATGGACACGATGATAGATTTCCAAATCAGCAAGCTATAGATAAACAGGATGTACAACATTTTACCATCTCCAGCATCTTTAACACCGGTGCCACCCAAAAATGTGTGTTGAATCCATTGTTGTACCCTTGGTTCACAAACGACCATACTGTTAATTCCCCAAACAAAAATATTGTCAGTCTGTCGAAGACACGGCAATGGTGAGACTCATCAACAAACAGCATGCGATAACAAATGGAAAGTAGGTACAAGAGCCTGCTACTCGGATCCATGGAATTATGTCTTCATAAAAGTCACCAAAACAAAGAAGATGGCGATTCACATTTGGGCAACATGGACTACGAACACCGTTGCCTGCATTAGCACTACTGCAGTTGAAGCTGTGAGAAGTTCAAGTCGCCTGGGCGCACAACTCACACAACTTTCATGATCCCAGAGCAAACCTTAAAATAACAGAAAAGGATAATATAGTCTATGCTGTTTTTGTTTCCCCCCGCCCCCTCGGGACAGCAGAGAGCAGGATTATGCATATCTATACTCACACCTATTTACGGACGCTTATGTTGAGAATAAATAAATGCCGCAGCACTGCCTGGCCCAGAGACGACCCGTCTGCGGACAGGGAGTTTTCACAGTGGTGAATCAAAACTCTCCAATGATAACCAGGTCTAGCCTATACGCTAACAAGGGCATAGATACAGAATAATGCCCGAGAGCGGTAGTGATATCATGAGGAAACCACTCACCCAGCTCGTGAAAGATTTGACACTCAGCAGCATGAGGGCCAGATAGCCTCCATATCGGCATCGCCATTCTCCAAAATAAGGTGACAAGCCTGACACTGATGTCTGCACCAAAAGTTCAGCGGATGCTGAACGAGGAAACCATCCATCAGATTTGGCTCTATATCCCTACGCTCCCTAACAAGAATGCGCATGTACACAATCTCTCAATTTCTCTCACACTGTCTCTTACTGCAGACACACACACACACAAACACGCACACACACACACACACACACGCACACACACACACACACACACACACACACACACACACACACACACACACACACAGACAATGTCGAGTGAGTGGGTTTTGAATTTTACCTCTCATATTTCTCTCGCCATATAAACGGAAATTTCACAAATTAACTGAGATAGCAGAAGGTCTGTATCCCACTGCAACATCGGAAAGAGCGGTGCGGTTACACCATTGCTGAGTCTTCACAGACGAAGTCGAGGGAAACTTCAACATGTACTTTTAGTGGCGTGAAACCACAATGATAAGAGGAGTGTACAAATATATCTAGCTGCAGCGATCAAACCATGGATTCTGTATTATGTGAATTTCTGTACGAGCATTTAACTACAATACATCACTGTGCGGCTAGGGCACAGTAATAAACTGCGAAGTCGCTCATTTGCAGCTTTGAGATAGTGACACTAAATAATTTTCTTTGCTTGTCTAGAGAGGATTTGAAGCGGCTTTTGGCAAATTCGGCTTGATCTTTGCTTCCATAATTAGTTTCGTACAGTATGTACTCGAGACTTTGCTCTGGCCTTTGCCGGTACAAATATAAAATATAGTCGCTCCATGTAGTATCATAGGTGCAGCTGAAACTCACAGCCTCTTCTTCCGTCTTCACTTGTGGTGACATTGTCTGAGTGACAGAGTTTCAATGACACGTATCTAAAAAATAATGTCAAAACATGAAATGTTACATTGACCTGTTTTTTTTTCAGAACTCAATTTCGATAAAGCTTTTGCATTCTGAGCCGCGTACAAACCAGTTAAGCAGGCTCCGCACACAATCCAGATGACGAATCTCCACATTATTTTTTATGAAGATTGGGTTGAATGATTTTCTTCTCAACAAGTCATCGCCAGTATTTAGAACTTTTCGATTCAACTGTTTAAGTGCTATAATGGGCAGGAAATGAAAAGCGCCCAATGGGAACACTGCCTGCTGATACATGCTCCGCCTATTTCCCCAGATGTGACAGGTCCACGTATCTCCAGAAAAGAGCATCACACCCCGTTTCATGTTTGAGACAGCCCGCTGAGGACATAAGCTTGCAGCTCTCGAAAAGACATTTTCCGTGGTACAGTCGATCGACATGCCAAAGAGATACACTTTGCAAATAGTAAAAGAAAGCTTCTTGCTAACTTTCAGCAAAGCAACGGTAACTACAAGGGCTATTCTCAGACTTCGGTCGGTTCCTGAGACATATGTTATTTACACATATATCATGATTTTCCATAGAGTCAAACAATGCTAAAATAAATTGGCTACATCACAGAGGAACTGGAATTCTGTATGGTGAAGATATTGTCCGAATACTGGCATATAAAAATCTCTGCTTCTCGGCTTCTGTCCTTCCGCACTTGCCATTGCTGCTTCATTCTCTGCGCATCGGTGTCTGCATCTGTACTCTGTCTCTATTAGAACTCGCTTGTGTTTGTTTCTCATTGTGTGTGCGCTCATCTGCTGTCATTCCTTCATTCGCTATCTGTTGATACTTTAGTGCTAACTGAGCTTAGGAACACCCAGTGTAGCGTTATGAGTATAGGCACCACGATAGGTTGCGTTCGACGGCATCGAGATATACGGGGCAATACTACATATGGTCTCCTAAAATATTTACGTGAAATCCTTCAATCTTTCAACAGCTCACCGTAAAACCTGCTCAGACAATCTAGTGAATACTGGACATATTACAGCACATATGTCGGTCGTCTCTGAGGCTACTGAAAGAAATGTAGCGCCCTTTCAAATATGTATATTGCAATGTTTTGTCTGTCCGTTTTCAATCAATAATTTAGCCGAAACTTGAATAACCTAACGTACTGTGGCAGGTACGTTACTTTCTCCACCCTGATGAAAGATACCAGAATCTTCCTCCTCCATCCCCATCTCCCTCACACTCTGTCGCTCTCTCTTAATTTCTGCCTATGTCAATCTCCTTGTATATCCTCATGTCTATTTCTACGCCCTTTCTTTCTCTATCACTTTCGTTATTTTTATACCTCCAGTTCTCTGACTTCTTCTCGCCATCAATATCTCCCCACTTTCTATAGTCTCTTTCTGGTTTCTTTATATATGTGCTGTTTTGTTAATTTTCTCTTATTCTATTGCATATCGTCTCTTTCTCTAACCCCCTCTGTACCTCTCTCCCCTCAGTGTCTCTCTCTCTCTCTCTCTCTCTCTCTCTCTCTCTCTCTCTCTCTCTCTCTCTCTCTCTCTCTCTCTCTCTCTCTCTCTCTCTCTCTCTCTCTCTCTCTCTCTCTCTCTCTCTCTCTCTCTCTCTCTCTCTCTATCTATCTCTCTCTCTCTCTCTCCAGCCGCTCTATCTACCTGTCCTTTTCTTCGTTTGTCTCGCTGTTTGTCCGCTACGTATCTGACTGTAATTTCATTTTCCATTATTTACCCTCTCTCTTCCTCTCTCGTCTTCTGTATTCTTTGTGTTTTTGCGTGTGCTCATTTTATTATCAACTCCCATTCATCGTCTCATATCTGTCTCTTTCCCTTTGACCCAGCTACTCCAGAAGTCTGTCCACGTATTATTTTCTCACTATAGATGTTCACCCACAGAGAGTTTCCCATCTCGAGATAATTAGTTTTGTCGGTGAAGGCAAGGATAGCGTGTCTGAAGGTTTCTTAGGCCGTCCTCCACACTGTATTATTACGACGGTGAATACGATAATCAATTCTCTCGTTCCTCATTCCAAAAGTCTGACTGAACACCTGTCTCACTAGCCCATTTCACATTTCACGTTAGATTTATTACGATGCATTGAAGAGAAGATCTTGGGTCCAAGCAATTGTTAACATTTCGAAACGTCCGATTGACTCTCATTTTCGCCAGAATGAATAACTCAAGAGATTACACTCTGCAACATTTGGAGTGGTCTTTTCACTTCCGGAACAGAATGGGCCCCATATACGTGCTATCGCCCTGCATACACAGAAGGACGGGTTTGTTGAAACAAGAGTCTGGGCCGATTGACAGCTGAAATCTGTCAGGAATATGAACCTTCATGGTCTTCAACGTGCCCAGTCGGATATGTCCATACATGGCCTCCTCTACTGCCATAATGAGGTCAAACGCAGATTGGAGGAGAAACACCTCATATACCGTTTGGGTAGTCTCCAGACGCTTACTGTGAACATCGCATTATTCAACGTCCAGTAATTCACTCCATCTCCCTTCCCCCATCCCATATTCACCCTGCCTCCTCTATCAGCTGCCTATCACACCTCTCATGATTCTGCCTTCTTCTACTACTCATAGTGTTTTCCCTTTACATTACTTCTTCACCTTTACTGCCCTGCTTTCCCTCCCACAGCCCTTGATCTTTCCTTTTATTGGTTTTATACCTGGCTCCCCTTTTCTAGGGCTTCAGTCTTGCTCGCTTCAACGGATGCTGCCCGACCTGCTGAGTTTCTTCAGGTTGTTTGTACGTATTGGTCGGCATCGTCATAATGCACAAACTCATTATTTTTGTTCCTCTCTGGGCCTATCCAGTTTTGCGAATTGATCTTATAGTGTGCCGTGTCCAGAATGATTTCCTGAAAACTGGAGAAAACCTGTTTAACCTATTGTAATAAACTGCTTCCCGCAAGGAAGTCAACCAGCACGAAGCAGAGCGCCTAGGAATGATGGCAATTCATTGTTTGCAGTAAAAGCTTCTCAATCGTTGGCGACTGTTGTTGACTACTTCCAATTCGGAATAGGAATACGTCACTTTCACAGAAATGTAAGCTCCGCCCTGCTGGAATTACAACTGTACGCTATCTTCAGTTTCGGCAATTGATGATATGGAGCAGATAACGTGAATCAATGAATAACTTAACAATGGAATACGATCTCTCGCGATCAGCTATGCCATCCATACCTGGTCGACAGTATCAAATACGACACAGTCGATATGCCTTCCGAAGAATTGTTTGTTGCAGACAGTGCGGAAAGAATAACTTTCTGGGAAAGCAAAATAGATACCAGGAGTTTAACGTTTTAAAGTTGGTATTAAACAGCGATAGCCATAGGAACCTGAGACGAGTATTCATTCCAAAAATCGCCCAAAGTAAAATGCCAGCAACAGTACTAAGCGGGGCTGAGCTGAAAGGAGGTCCAGAATATCAGCAAGACAGCAAAGTCATCACCCTCGTCTGGTCCGAGGGGTAGACGCTACGTTATATAAGAAATTTTCAATTCGCCTCCAATGTTTGTTGAAGATAATGGGGAAAATTTGGAACACATGCTCTATCGCACTAAGTGGGAAATTTGTTGAAGGGTGCCTTGTCCCCAAGGAAAATTGTTCCTTTGCCATCATCCCGTTTATGACAATCCTCCTCCTCCTCAGTGAGAAATGCTGGATATTCTTGTTGTATTTTGGCCTCTTGCTCTCATTTATTAAAACACCACGTGCTGTATTACAAAGCTCATTTATGGCAGACGAGTTGAACAGGTACTTTGGATCTGTCTTCACAAGGGAAGACACAAACGATCTCCGAGATGTAACAGTGGCCAGAGGATCTAGGGTAACGGAGGAACTGAAGGAAATTCACATCAGACAGAAGATGGTGTTGGGGAGATTGATGGGACTGACTGATAAATCCCCAGAGCCTGATAGTCTGCTTCCAGGCGTAGTTAAGGAGGTGGCTCTAGAAATCGTGGACTCATTGATAAACATTTTCCAATGTTGTATAAATTCAGGATCAGTTCCTGAGGATTGTAGAGTAGATAATGTTATCCCACATTTTAAGAAAGGAAGGATAGGTAAAACAGGGAATTGTCAGGCGAATTATCTTGACATCAGTTGTGGGGAAGATGCTGGAGTCAATTATGAAAGATGAAATAGCGGGACATTTGGTTTGCATTAACAGGATCGATCCGAATGAGTATGGATTTACGAAGGGGAAATCATGCTTGACTAATCTTCTGGAATTTCTTGAGGATGTAACTTTGAAAATGGACAAGGGAGAGGCAGTGGATTTTGTGTACTTGGTCTTTCAAAAATCATTTGATTGGGTCAAACATAGGAGATTAGTGTCAAAATTAGAGCACATGGTGTTGGATGTAAGGTACTGACGTGGATCGAAAATTTGTTAGCAGACAGGAAACAAAGAGTATTGATTAACAGGTCCTTTTCAGATTGGCAGGCAGTGACTGCTGTGGTACCACAAGGCACGGTGCTGCGACCGCAGCTATTTACAATATGCATCAATGACTTGGATGAAGAGATTAAAAGTAACATTAGCAAATTTGCGGATGACACAAAGCTGGATTGCTGTGTGAAATGGAAGGAAGACGTTATCAGAATGCAGGGTAATTGAACAGGTTTAGTAAGTGGGCTGACGCATGGCAGATGAGTTTAATGTGGATAAATGTGAGGCTATCCACTTTGGTGGCAATGAAAGGAAGGCAGATTACTATTTGAATGGCGTCAAGTGAGGAAAAGGGGAAGCACACCGAGACCCATGTGTCCCTGTTCAACAGTCACTGAAAGTAAGCATGCAGGTACCGCAGGCAGTGACGAAAGCTAAAGGCACTTTGACCGTCACAACAAGGGGAGCTGAGTATAGGAGCAAAGAAGTCCTTCTGCCGTTGTACAGCGCTCTGTTGAGAACACACCTGGAGTATTGTGTGCAGTTTTGGTATCGAAATTTGAGGAAGGACATTCTTAATATTGAGGGAGTGCAGCGAAGATTCAATAGGTTAATTCCCGGGATGGCGGCACTGTCATATGTTGAAAGATTTGACCGACTGGCGCTGTATACACTGGAATTTAGAAGGATGGGATGGGATCAGATTGAAACGTATCAGATTATAAAGGGATTGGCTAGAGACAGGAAAAATGTTCCCGATATTGGATGAGTCCAGAACCAGTGGTCACATTTTAAGAATCAGGTGTAGGCCATTTAGAACGTTGAGGAAAAAAAATATATTCACCCAGAGTTTTGTGGATCTGTGGAATACGCTGACTCAGAAGGCAGTGAAGGTCAATTTTCTACATGCTTTCAAGAAAGAGTTAGATAGAGCTCTTAAGGATTTCGGATCAATGCTTATTCGGAGAAGGAAGGAACGGGGTACTGGTTGTATATGATCAGCCATGATCACAGTAAATGGCGGTGATGGCTCGAATGGCCGAATGACCTACTCCTGCACCTGTTGTCTATTTGATATTGGCATTACGTGTCCCTACAATTTCTGTTGGTCTCATTTTCCTCTAACGAAATCCCCTCAATGGAGACGCACCATTTCAGCACCTCCAACCAGAAATGTGGTATTCCGAAATTGTTCAGTGTTTCTTGCATACATTTAAATTATTAGCCAATTGTTTCGCGAAGCCAGGCAAATGAAAGGTAGCCTAGCAGTTACCTGGTGAAACCTCGCCAACGCCGACGGTTCAATACTACAAGTCCTAATCCAGACCGGTCTGGACCACTACTATATCATACCAGTAAGGCAAAACATGATTACTTGTTACCTAGGAGGATTCAACTGCGCTTCACTTCCGCCCACCTTACATTCAAGTGGCAGAACGTCTAAAAAGAGTTTCCAGCCGCCCGTACCATCTCCGCCATCTTGATTTTCATTGCTTTGTATATCCTCATATTAGAAGCAACATACGTTAGCTTTCTTGGAGCACAGCATGTGGGGGTTCACAGATGACATCACAATAACCACAACAACCCATTTTCACGCAAAATAGACATTGAAAACTCTGGACACGAAACTAGCTGTGCAGGGCTGACCAGGTAGCTAATTCCAGATACATGGTGATAAAAAAAGGCTAGTCTACTAGCATGTTGTGCCTTCAAGTACTAACGGAAGTCCTTTTGTCGACTGAGGGCAACCAAGAGAAATGTCTTGGAAAGTCATTTTCATCAATGAGAGTCAATGCCAGTGCCATCAGAAGGGCCTAAAACCAGTCTTTCGCAAACCGCTAAATGATAGTAGATGAAGGTTGATGTGATGAGGAAGCTGCATTTCACGGAGTTAGTACAAACCAGAAATCGTACTACCGACTGGAAAATACAACAAAAACAACGACAAAAAAAAATCATCCTTTTGGAAATTACAGAACCATGGGTGTAAGGATGCAATGAGGATCACAAGAGGAAGTCCCTGAAGTGCCAATGCGTGAGCAAACGGACAAAGTTTGTCAAACATGGCTTTTCTTCGTTGATATCAGCTGTAGGGTTTCCAGAAAAAGTAAGCTCGGACGATTCTGTCCCCGCTGGACCTTAACGAAAAGACCAAGAACTAGTAGCTTACATACTGGGGAGAGGAAGCAGAACGATCCGCTTTCTGGATATTGTGCAGGCTAGTGGTGCGAATCTGGAAGTCAGGGCTTCATGGGTAGTGAATTGCTGACGCGCCAGCTCGAGAGTGGAGTAGTTAGAGCAGAAACACACCATGAAAGCTGCGCACCACGGGACGACATCTTCTTCTGGTTAAAGGCCACATTTACATTATCAGTTAACTGAAGAGAGTACCTGGTGTAAAACGCATGTTGTTTGATCATCATCAGTAAGGATGGATGAGAGAGGACTAGGTGCTTCTTATGCGTAGAGGAGCAGTATACAATTATACGTGTGACTGGCAGCATTGAAGAGTATGCCTGCTGGAAACATCGCTGGACGGTCATTGTTGCCCTGAGACATTCTCGGCCATATATATTATTGTTCTTCATACGTAATGGCGCAAAGGTAATGATTGTTCTCGTGCAGAAAGACTTAGAATACGGTGGAGTAGTGATGAATCACCGTGCACCATGCAGGTTCAGAGAGCAGAACGGCCAAAATAGCATTTATGATAGGTATAACCGGAGAAATGGGATGCGCTATCTAGCTGAAACCTCCCACATCTTATACAAACCACCAGTCGTCCGTGTTGTCTACATTTGGAATGGGACATATTGTGACCAAAATTGAGATTCTTCAGACGATTCATCATTATAATTCTGGTATAGGTCCATGGAAGAATGAGTGGAGGACTGAATGTGTCATATACATAGAGGCATATTATAAAATAACACATGTGGCTGGCAGCAGTAAAGTGTACGGTAGCTGCATATTTCGTTGGACGGTCAGTAAAGACCTGAGACGCAAGTACCAAGATCGCCAATCAGAATGGTGCAAGAATTTTCTATTTTAACCGTTTCACTACCTGACTCAAATACTTGAGGTTAGAGTTGTCTTTAGTATCAGGGATATATGAGATACGATGCTATCCCCTTCAAGGAAGTAATCTGAGAACGGAAAAAACTGCATATCGGCGGCTATCCCTTCAGCTCTGAACGAAAATCACTGAAAACAAAGATTAAAAGCCGTCCGGCATGTGCTTTGGCTTTTCCTTATTTTTAACATAAATATAAATGAGTGTGCTACCTCCGATCATTGATGAATCAAAGCAATGTTTTTTACCATTGAAAGGTCCAATCTGTTCCAGTAGCATTCCTGTAGTATTTTCCCACGCATCTTTAAAACGGAAAATCTAATCTGTTGCAGGCTCATTCGTTTTCGTTTTCATCTCGTGACCTCCGAAAATCAGTTTGCTGCTTATGTCAACTATGGCTGTTTCATTGGTCTCTTCTAATCAAGTGTGTTTGCATAGTGACGTTCCGTTCTCCTCCATATGCATTGCGTACCCAATCCCCATTTGCTTCCCGGGGTACCGTAAATTGTTGTACTATCATGTAACACACATTACATGCGGAAATCGCTATGACCTGCTACTGCTCTTGGTCTGTGACCAGGTGTGCACCACTACATCCTGTGTAATGTCCATAGAATGTAACTGCTCTTGTTCCACGGGAGGTAAAGCATTACTTGTACTCGAGGCATCGGAATAGGAACATGTTCATATGATAGAAGCTAGTTCACGAAATAGAGCTGAGACAATTGCATTTGTCATCGCAGCAACGATGTTGTGCAGCGGCCGTGTCAAACGTTGCTATTTCCAAATCGGAACTTCAAGCAGTCCGTCATATTGAATTCTGGGATGGAATCACTCAGGGGGAGATAGAGTGAGAGGGTGAGAATGATCTACTCAGATTTTTGTGTTTTGTATTTTCCTTCTCAAGTTTAGGAATTGGTGGTTTTGCACTTTGGCCACTTCTTCCAATTTATTTAAAAAAACAGACTATTTCAAAATTCATTTCAAAGTTCATATTGTCAGAAAAAGTCATTTTCTTCGGATCTCATTTGGATCCCGTATCTAAAGGGACCTCATCTCGTCGCCCAGTTGTTTGGGACATTAATCTGCTAAAATAATTCGATGAAATTTAATCGCAATTAAAATAGACACGGATATCGAGGTGAAGAGAGCTTTCCTCACGATATCGTAGGCAGTGGATTCTCCAACAATGTTTTTCGAACTACAAATCATACAGCGAGCACAGTTAACTTTATGGCTGTACAAATCGATTTCAGAAGCAGACTTTCCGAAAATTATGAATTGAAAAAAAGAAGAAATAAGATAGTTTACGTACACGCGCAGTTCCCTTGTGCTAAAATATACGCATGTCAACCGACCAAATTTCAAAATTCTGTTTCTGTACTAATTGTATTGTCAAACAACTTTTCTCATGTCCTTGGATAAATTCTTACAAGATAAGCAATTACACGCATTCTTTCTGGGAATGGTTTCTGCTGAAATCCAGGGTTATATATTTAACCAACTAAACTGCAAACTGGTTTCCATATTCAAAATATAATATTGTTGCGATTACTTGGTCCATAAATACAGACAAGGAAGCTCGTTAACTCAGCAACAGTTTTTTTGTGATAGACACAAACAGAGCAGGCACCGTGATCCGGAGAGTGAAACCCAACCAGTCTAACACCGAAGAGGGAAGGAACATCATACCTCCCGGTTACAATTAGGATTATGCAAAAATACACAAGCAAGTAACAGTATAACCTGAGCCAAAATGTAACATTGAACGACCTGTTCCCACCAGAATCCCACAAAAGCATCCTAACAGAAGAATAATAAACAGTACTGGTCATTAGAAATGCAGGGGAAGGCTGCCGACGACGCCCGCACCTGGGAAGTCACAATGCTCCCACCAAGGGAACAACCGCCAACGGCAACCCTCGAGACGATAGCAATGCCGAAAAGTTCCGATGGTCTTTAACACTGCTGCCAGTTTGTATGAGGCAGAAGGCAGGGCACTCGGTGTGTCACTTCGTTCCATCAGCCTCTCTGGGTTAGTGTTGACCAAAGGCTGACATGATACCTGTCGGTCTGGGCGCAAGACGACTGCCTTCCGCCGCTCTCTGAACGGCACGCTATGTACCACATCGGAGATGCGGTCGAGCACATTTCCAGTCCCCTTCTAGTGGCTTCCAAGCCTGGCGGATAGTCACTTCATCCGGAACGGTTTGTAGACCCATACTGGGGCCCCGAATATGTATGGCTGTATTGACAACCTATACTGGGGATCCAGCCCTTTCTGGGACTTGCAAGCGTCGCAGCCGTGCACAAACGGTACGCAGATGAGTAAAAGCGTTCACAATGACTGTCCAGCATGTTTGCAACTCCGAGATGGCCAACCACAACAAGCCCATGCATCGACAGCAGCACCGTGGCACGAAAACCCGTGAGGGACCACCAGCTGCAGGAGTCCGTCACCATGGGACAAATGCTACCGCTTGAGTAGCAACCCGTCGTGGACCTCCAGCGTGCCCTACTGCCAGTAAAGAGCTTTGTTTCCGGTATCCAAGGCGTCCCACATTCAGCCATTACCTCACCCGGGCCAACAGCGGACCGCCCACCTAATCGTTGCACAGCTGCTGGTCCATGGTGGCGAGTTGGCGCTGGCTGTCACCTGAAACGCTATCAACTTTGCATTCCTGTGATCAACTGTGTTGCGCTGGGCCGCTGCCGGGTGTGCTCCACTACTACGGGCTACTGTTAAACCAACGGTGTTTGCTGCCCCCGTTAGGACCGCTTCGTGGGGCTGCCCGGGCTGAGTAACAAGATTTCAGCACCGAGGTAGTGTGTTGCAAATAACACATCAACACGGGCCGCCCAGAGGGATAACAGGTCCAGGCCAAGGATGCAGGACTCTTGAATGTCAACGAGCCACACCTCATGCTCCACTGCGTTTTTCCGCAATGCGATGCGAAACCTGCCATTCTTCCGGATCACCGCACAACCAGTGGTGACCGCCAGCAGTTGGACTGCTGTCATTGTCTACACAGGCGAGATGGCTTGTCCGTGTTGGAGAGAAACGGGAACGGACGATGCTGATGGTTGACCCGGAGTCCACCAACGCACGGTATCTGATGCCCTCCTCCATGCAGTCCACGTATAAGCCTTGCTCTTCACACAAACGGACCACACTGAGCTGCGACAATGGAGGGATTCTGCTATAGAAATTCTCGGGCGGCTTTTCCAGCTCGACATTTCTCAATGGCTGCTCTGAGCTCTCGCGTTGTGCTGTTGCCAGGCATTCCCAGGCGAAATGACATGCCACACGCACCGGTAGCAGAGATACTTTCGTGGCCGGTGGCGAGGTCGGCGCGGCGCTGGTCTAAATTGTCTCACGGGCTCGTCCTAGTCAGTTTCTGCCTCTGCCTCGGCAACAGAGGCCGGGGTTCACTGAGTGAGAGCGATGTTGGAACTCTTTCGGAGTGGGAGGTGGGCTATGATCGATTCTGCTCTCTCCGCCTCGGCCAGCGCCTCTTCCAGCAATGATGGCAACGTCAAATGAAAATGCTAACAAAGGAGACTTGGCCTCAGCGCCTTCACAAAGGCGTGGAGGTCAATCTCTTCCTGGCCAGCAGTAAGGAACACGGTGTAGACACGCAGAACACACTGGTGGAAGTCAGCTGCCAATACCCCCAAGTTTTCCTCCATCCGGCGACATTTGCTGCACGGATATTCCATCACTGATTCCGCTCACGGCGATTGCTTGAAACGGCGCTCCAGCGCCACTAAAAGGACCCTGTCGTCTCGCTGCTCGCGGCACCCTAGGGCTTCTGCTTCCCGTGCCAGAGCATGACGCATCGCTGTCGCGATGGGTTTACAGCCGTTGTGCCATATAGCAAATTTGACTTGCGCCTTATGCGGCTTCAGGCTGCTGGTACTATTACATCCGAGGAGCGTCATGACAGACATGGAGGCGCACTTCTTCGACGCCCTTTTAACTTTTTGTTGCTCCGGCGTTGTCTGCCATGGTACCCATCCTTCCACGGGTCTGGCGTCTAGGGTTCCCCGGTGCCGGTCGCTCCGGAGGCGAGCAATGCGCTCCCATCTGTCGACCAGGTTCGGATCCTGAGTCCGCTCGCTCCATCGGTGCTCCCTGGGAAGGCATAATGCTCAGATCCCAAGTTCGCCCTCCGGATCCCGCTTCCACAGGCACTTACCATTGATCCGAGGGAGGCCTACTACGCGTTCCCCAAGTATTAAGGTACTCGTTTCGGTGTCGTAGCTCTACAATCTCTCCGTCAATCTCGCATCCCACTCCTGACACCAATTTAGCGAGCATTTGGCCCATAGTGACTGACAAGGAAGACCTTTATCTCAACAACAGTATTATTTTTGAATCAAAATATACTTTATTCAAAAATAAAACATGTCCAATAGACCATTCAATGACTGTCAGTCCTTTACAGATGTTTCCAATACAGTCTTTGCATTCACACACTTTTGCCGCCCATGTGGAACTGTGCTACTTCATATTTACATACACTTGTTCCAGGGAATACACACCACACCCTAACCCTCAACTCCCGCGGAAGAATAACCCTAGACTGTGGTCCTTCCCCACTGGGCCCTTGCGGTGGCTGCACCAAGTTTGAGTGCGTTCCTCAGTACGTACTCCTGCAGCGGAGAATGCGCCAGTCGGCAGCATTCTCTCACCGGCATCTCCTTGTGCTGGAAGACTATCTAGTTTCGGGCCGATCAAAGAGCGTCTTTCACCGAGTTGATGATTTGCGTGCAGCACAGGGTGTTGGTCTCCCTGTCCGTCCCCGGGAACTGCCCGTAGATCAGAGTCCTCTGTTACGCAGCTGCTGGAGATGAATCTCGACACTTTCCTTTCCATCCTCCTCCACAACTTCTCCGCGAACCCACAGCGAGCAAAGAGGTGGGTCACCGACTCCTCCTCACTGCAGTCCTCCCGTGGGCAGAGGGGTTTGGAGACAACGTTCCGGGAGTACAGGAGGGATCTGACTAGGAGGGCTTCTCTCACTGCCAGCCAGGCGAGTTCTTGGTGTCTGTTGTTGAGGTCTGGCGATGAGGCATTTTGCCAGATGAAGTGGACGGTCTGCTCAGAGAACTACACCACTTTGTCCATCACGTCTTTCTCCTGCAGTGTCTGCAGGACCTTACGTGTTTACCACGGCCTGATCGCCCTGTGGTCAAAGGCGTTGACCCGAAATAATTTATCTGCGAAGGACAGGTAAGGCGGCAACAATCAGCTGACAGGGTGCTGCGCGGGAAATGGGCCAGACCCATTCTTCGCAGCCAGCACGACAGGTAGAACCTGGGCACAAAGTGGTACTTGGTGCCCACGTACCTGGGATCCACACAAAACCTGATGCAGCCACACACGAAGCTGGCCATCAGGGTGAGGGCGGCATTGGGGACGTTTTTGCCCACTATGTCCAGGGACTTGTGCATGGTGGTCCGTCTCACCCTTTCCATCTTGGATCTCGAGACGATTCTGAAGACGGTTCGGGTGATTTCCGAGCTGAAGGAGTGGGGGACTGCCCACAACTGCGCCAAGCACAACAGCCCTGAGAGCACTTCTCACCTGATGACCATTTTCCTGCCCGCTATCGATAGGGAACGCCCTCCCCACAGTCCCAGGTTCTTTTCGTCATTGGCAGTCCGCTCCTACCAGTTCCTGTTGCACGCCTCGGCCCCTCTGAAACAGATCCCCAACACTTTCACGTGATCTGACCTGATGGTGAAGGGAATGCTGTGCCAGTTGCCGAAAAGCATGGCTTCGCACTTTGTGCATTTGACCCTGGCCCCCGACGCCTGCTTCAACTGTTCACAGATTCTGATCAGCCTGCGAACTGACCTCGGATCAGAGCAGAAGACGGTGACGTCGTCCATATACAGCGTGATTTCCTCATGGGTCCCTCCACTGCCTGGAAGCGTCACCCCTCTTATGCCCTAGCCCTCCTGATGGCTTCGGCAAAGGGTTCTATACAGCACACGAACAAGAAAGGGGAAAGACTGCAGCCCTGCCTGACTCCAGACCTGATGAGGAAGTTGCCTGTTTCCGACCCGTTGACCTGGACTGCTCAACAACAGTTTTATTGCGATAGACACAAACAGACCGGGCACCATGACCCAGATAGTGAACACCAACCAATCTCACATCGAAGGGGGAGGTGACCATCACCCACTCTTGTTACGGTTAGGGTGACATGCAAACAAACAAGCAAATAGCTGTAAATCCCGAGCTAAAATGTAACAATAAGCGATCTGGAACTTCCCAGCATAATCCCATAAAGCATCTTAACACAAGAACAATAAACAGTACCCTTATATTATATTACCCTTATGCAATAAATATTACCCTTAATGCAATTCTCAGCTATTCTCCATGTGATCTTTGATGCACGTGATAATCAACATCCTATCAAACTCCAGTTAAGTATATATCGCACTCTGATTTCAACAACTGCTTGTGACAATGAATTCTCCAATTTGAATTACCGTCAGGCTCAATAAATTCCCCGTCATCTCCGTTTACTTGGCACGTATTGTTGGACAACATCTCGAAATATCATGTCGAATGTTCCATTTTCTGATGCCTCCTTCATAACTCTCGCGTGTAGTGCATCGGAACAAATTAACTAGAATTCAGCACTCCAGAATACTTGGTAATTCCGACTGCACTCCTATCTGGACGTTCAGATATGCAAATGTTGAGTATATTGTAGAATGGGTATTTTGTACTTTATCTTCGTTCTCCCAAATTGAATGTTACATTCTATAATAATAAGTTCCATACGTACATTTCGTGTCAGAGAAATGTATACTACATACATTCTAGAGATGTTCGCATATCTCCACTGAAAAAGAGGAGTGCCACAAATAATTGATGACAGAAGACAAACGGTAGAATTCCAAAACCCAGCACAGCTGCCCACCCCATATCAGGTCCATATCCAGACTCTACCAGCGAACTGTACAGAAGAAGCTTCAGACTGGTATAGTAGATAAGACATTTTATAATAATTTTGTGTTGCAACTGCACCTCCAATGTCCCTAGGTTAATTGAACGTATAATCCAAAACGTTTCAATGTAGAGATTCACCACTTTCAGAGAATCAATTGGTAGAGAATAGTTTCTAATGAAGAGACACACACACTTGGAAGGACTATTCGACAGCCTCAGCTGTCTGCGCTTGTTGGCCTGTTGCTGCTTTTGCAGAAATATCTTTAGTATTGCTGGCAGTCGATTCCAGGCATAGGGACGGAATAAACAGAATAAGAATGAACAGAAATCGACACATCGAGTCGGGTTAATTATTATCCGTTTCACCTATTTTCCTGCCATCATCCTGTAATTTTCAACACCCTGTCTAATCAAAAAAAAAAGCACACTATCATCCTTCGTTTCAAACACACTCAATTACTTGGGATTAACAATGAGCACACTTTTACCTGCCCTTGAAAGATCAATCCCTGTTCCTGCCAATTGTCGATCGAATTCAACCTTCTGTGAGAATGTACCTTCTCGTCTTTGACTCACAAATACAGAAAACATCCTCTGTGCAGACAAATTATCTCTACCTTTCAATATTTGATCGCCCCTCATTCTTGTATTTTCCAGCGGTTATAGCACACATTAAACGCACTGGCACCTCGTTAATGCCAGCAAGGCATTAGCCATTGGCATTAGTTAACCAGCACAAATCTACAGGCAATACTCCTATTGCGGTACAGCCACCTTGGACTCCTCGAGAAGAGAGGTTTGACAGAGTCAAGTCGACCATTGAAGGCAGACTCACCTGTAAAAGCGTTGTACAGTGCTGTAACTAAACTCTGGCCACCTCGGATGATCAATTCAGCGATTGAATTGACCTACACAAGGTATGTTAGGGTTTTTTTCCTTTTCTGATTTTGTCTTCCGCAAGAAGAATAAAGGGTAAATGGGACGATTCCTCGCAGTGAGAAGAAACAGAGGGACTTTAGCTCCATATCAATTATCCCCTCAAGTTTTCCGGTGCAATTTGAGAGGATGCTAAAGAAAGCCAAAGTTGTGTACGTCTTCAGTTGTCGGACAATCGAGATCAAGAGCTCTGAAGTAATAGTTTCCTTCTACAAAACCCTATTTAGAACACGATTGGCATATTGTTATGTTGCTGTCACCTGTTTTGGGCAGGATTTCACAAATTTGGAGATGGTACGTGTTAGATTTCACGGGATGCAGGCTGGACTAACGAGTGCTTCTTTCTAACATTGGCTGGCTGATCGAGGGCTTATACCCTTGATGCGAATGAGGATGGTGGGGTGGGGGTGCGGGCGGGGAACTTGATGGGTTTTTACAAGGTGTAAAATTGCATAAATCTACACGGATCGTCAGAAACTTGGTCATATCGCCGACAGGAAAATCCGAGGGATGATAATTTAAGTTAATTGGAGGAGATTATCGTGGTAAAATGTCAGAGTTCAGTTGTATTCACGGAGAATGGTGAGTGCGTGGAACGACCCCGCCCCCCCCCCAGGTGTGAAATTATAGAAGCATAGAATATCTACAGCAGAATCCAGGTCCTTCAAACCAGAAAGCTGTGCAGAACTGGTCTTTATTTTAAAACCACCATGGCTTACACATAGCTGTTTATTTTTCTAAGCTCCATACATCCATCCAGGAGTCTCTTAAATTACAGTATCGTTTCCGCTTCCACTGGCCCCTCCGGTAGCCTATTCCACGCACTAACCATTCTCGGCGTAAAAAAAAACAACTTACCTCTGACATCTGCTCTGTAGCTACCTGCAGGCACCTTACAACCATGCTCTTTCGTGCTAGCGATTTCAGCCCGGAGGAAAAAAAGAAACTCTGACTATTCACAGGATGCATGCTTCTCATTAACTAGTACATCCCCATCTGTTTAGCTCTCACACCTCGTTGCTGCAAGAAGAAAAGGCGGAGTTCACTGAAACTATTCTCCTAAGGCATGCTCCCCAGTCCAGGCAATTTTCTTGTAAATCTGCTTTACACACTTTCTGTCGTTTGCACGTCCTTCCTGGAGTGAGACGATCAGAAGTGAGCACGGAACTCCAAGTGGCGTCTTACCAGGGTGCTATACAGCTGCAACATTACCTCTCGGCTACTAAACAGAATGCCAGGATTGATGAAGGTCAATGGCCCGTATGACGTCTTAACCACAGAGTTAAACTGCGTAGCAGCTTTGCGTGTCCTATGGACACGGACCCCAAGATCCCTCTGAACCTCCACATTGCCAGGAGACTTGCCATTAATGCTGGATCTGCCATCATGTTTCACCAACCAACATGAACCACCTCACTCTTACTTGGGTTATACTCCATCTGCCGCTTCTCAGCCCAGTTTTTCATCGTATAAATATCCAGCTGTAAACTCTGAGAGCCCTCCACACTATCCACAACAGGGCGAACATTTGTGTCATCAGCATATTTACTACCCTGTGCTGTTAGTGACGGATACATTGAGGTATTTGTCATTGTATGATAGCCAGATGCATGAAATAAAGAAAAACACAATGGTGCTCCATGTATGATTAAAAGGTTGATGTAATTGGAGTGGCTTAAATGCTCGTCAGAGCATCGTGTATCCAAGTGGATTTCATGTCATCCAGAAACACATGTTCAACGTGTCTGTTGTTGAAATATCTTGGGGTTGAAAAAGTGAATTTCAGTCTGTATGTGGGGACTAATCTTATATCTGTATTCATCAGAACATAGCCATGGTACAGACCAGTACAGTTATTAAAAGGCATATACTCCAATGAGACATGTTCAGGGCTCGGAGTAGGATAAAGCAGACTGCTAATAGTTCTGCTGTGAATCGGTTTCAATCAGACGAAATGTGTGTTCTGATGTAATAGCAGGGGTATCACTTATGCTGAGGCTCAGTAAATGGAGCAGCACGATGACACAGTGGTTTGCAGAACGCTACACAGTAGCAGCAACATTGGTTCTATTCTGACCATTGCATGTAAGGAACATTTAGGTGCTCCCCATTACCACGCATGTTTCCTTCGGGTGCTTCTTCTTCTTCTTGCCTTTGCGCAAGGACCTAACATTGATAGGTTAATTGTATATTAGAAATTCCGATTTGATTATGGTTTAATCACAGGTAGCTGGAAAGTGATTCTCGACTGGTCGTAAGGGCGTATTGTGCAATATACCTCAGTATAAATTAATATGACGTGCAGAATATAAAAGAAAAAATAAAGTAAATACTATCAAGATGCAGTGTAATATCGAGTTAAATAGTAAGGGAAGGAATGTAAACCCGCTTGTTTATCAAAGTCAAATACAGTCATATGTTTTGAGCAATGGCAAACATGGACAGAGTACAATCTATCACAAGCTGTGATTTTTTTTTTGTGGAAGGCTGAAATGAAGCATTTAATTTAATAAAGCTGAAACTGTATGGAATATAATTTGAAATAGGGTCTGTTTTGTGATAAGCTAGACAGGATTAATTAAAAACTGAAGAGACTGGAAACACGAGTCCGGAAGTTAAAACAAAAGACAAGCATTTTTTTTTTGTCAAGAAGTTTACGTCAAAAATAATACAGGATCTACAGTGGATGACAAGAAAGCAACCGTAAATTGAAAGGAAGTGCGAGGATAGTTGGTTACTCAAATCATGTTGCTAAACTCGTGGTATCAGTGATTTTTTTTTTTTTTTGAATGAGGATCACAGTCTATTTTTCCAAAATCCAGGACCTATCCAGAGCTCTAAGCTGCTTTCTGACGAAACTTTGACGGAAGCACTGAGCACAGTCGTCCCTGATCATTCTCATGAAGACATTGGGGGGAAAAAATGGAATACTTCCCTTTTAGTTTCAAAGGTTCCATTGTGATCGTTACTTATAGATGTTCCACTATCGTCAGCAGAGGAACCGCTGCATTACACTTTACTTATTGGGGGAATATAATTTTCCTCCCGACCTATCAGAATGATCTCGTAAGTTCGCACTATTTCGAGGAAATTTCGTCTCCCTCGTTGTCTGAGTTTCTGGTCCCTTGACCCGCAGCTACTGAAATGATCACATCATCTCCCGCGCCTCAATAAATTGAAATTATAATATTAAATTGAAAGGGAAGTTGGCTTCAATGCCGACTCCCTGCGTGCATTGGTATAAACAATTGTTTCCGCTTTTGGCAAGTACAGCTGAATTACAGAGAAAGCTTTTTGTTACTCAATAAGCAACATAGTTTTCAGTTACTAAAAATAGTCCGTCAACACGAAAAGAAAAGAGAATCTGGACGATGACTCCGGTCGAGGGTTTCTTCACATTTCGACACGTAAATGCTAATCCAGAACCTTCCGCAGTAATTATCACTATATTATTACTTAATCATTATACTCAGACAACCATTGTATCAATTTAGAAACATGTTTGCAGAAGTTTCATTTCTCTAACACTCCGCGGTTGTACTCACACGTCAATGCAAATTGTTAATTGTTCCAGCAACCTTCCCATTATTTTTTGAACGTGGATTCATCCTGCTCCTGTTCTTGTGACTATACTTTCAGCAGTACGACTCAGTGATATTCAGCCAAAGCGCCAAGGAGGTCAAATGATACTAATGCTTGCATTACAACAGTAAGCTCTCCTTCGGGGAAATCGGGAAAATGGTTTTCATTCTCTTTGTGCCGTTTAAACCCGGTAAACTGGCAGTCAACTTTTGTAATCGCAATAATATAAATAAACAAAAAGTAAAACTTAATTATGCTGGGTACCGTACACGTTAACTGACGCGCGTAGTGTCTGTTCGTGTTAACTCGGGGTCTGCTATTAGGAGCTAGGTGCTCCCAGTCTGGTACACAGGTTAATCAAGCAGAAAAAACAAATTCTGAGAATCAATGCTTCAAAATTATTCTCTGCACAGCTTATGGTATAGAAAGATAAATGCTGAAAATCTGATATGATTATTGGATGCCCGCACAAATTTTCACATCCATTCTTCTCAACAAGTAGTCAGTTTATTAACCATCTCTTCTTCCGCACATCATTTTTCTTTCAACATCCTTATTATCGACAACTATCCTCATGCCCACATCCACGTATTTAATGTAATCAAATAAATGTTTCACTTAAATTGTCTTCCAGCTTATTAATGATCACCCAACTATCTGCTGTGTATATCACACAAGTACAGGCACTTGGTTCAATGCCATGATGCCAGTCAGCAAATGATATTAATATTTACGCTTCACTGTCCTTTCATGACAGATATGCCATCACTTTGGACATTATCTAACGGTTATATTCCTCGCAGTGAGTGTCATACTTTTGTTTCGCACATCGTAGTATTTTCATTGTCCACGAAAGGAGATTTATGTGTGTGGTGCACACCAGACATTGTCAGAAAGTTTCATGTCTTTTTGCCTTGTTAAACATGGTCGATGTTATTCGCAGTAGAAAGCGTTTTATTACTCCCAATAACCAGCACATGATCTGTCTCACAACTCAGCAGACTACAAAAGGGAGTGATAACAAAAAACACTGGCTGAAATGACGCAGCCACACTTCCCGCAGAACAGTAGTTAAAGATCAAGGTAAATTTATTTTTAAAGTATATACAAGACAGCATATTCAACCCTGAGATTATGTTTCATGCGGGCGTACACAGTAAACATTTCGGTGATGGAATGGGATTAAGTTAAGTGAAATTACAACCTTTCGTTCAAGTATCTTGTGGTTTAGAGGTAATTAATTTTCCCTATCCTGGTGGTGTGTCTCCAGACTCATTTTTACTTCTTTAAGATGGCAGACGCGAGAAGAGAGAATGGCTTGGTGCTGGGTGACCTTGATATCGATTTTGCTGTACCGCGACAATGATCAGTGTAGATTTGCTCAGTGGTGGGGAGCGCTGTATCAGCAATGGACTGGACCGTATCCACGAATTTGTTTGTTAGATTCTCCGCTCAGCGACATTGGTCTTTTCATTCCAGGGCCTATTGCAACCAGTTATTCGCCTCTATATGTCTTTTGAAAGTTGCCAATATTTTAGATCTCCTGCATATGGGGATCCCGAAGGGGCAAAAGAAACGGCCTGATATCCCGAATGAAAGGCATATTTCAGAAACGTTGGTGGCAACGACCGATTCTTATGTATCGGTCTTATGTTACACAGGGTACCATTTGGTAATCAGTTCACTATTTATACATTCACTACAGTTCTGTAGTATAATCGAAATCTATGTGCCCAGGCTGTACATAAAACGATTCCGTCCATAGTTGCAACAAGTGATTGCAAAATAAAACACAACTGCATGCAGATCATTGTGTCCAATTTACAGAGAAAAGGCAGCACATGTTGATAATTAAGGCGTCACCACGATGTAGAGTTGTAGGGAATAGCGCAGACTGTAATCCAACTGCCTTTTCTGAATGGATGAGAAACTGCAAGTTCAGGGGGAATGCGGGAACCAGAGATCGTAAAGGATTATGAGATACTATTTCTGGTGAATTCCTAACGGTAAACAAAAACATTTATATTTAATTAATGCATGGGGTGTGGTCGATAAATACGTCTGTCATCTCCACAAGATGGCTGTAAAGGTCAGGGAACTGATGCACCCCGTTTCTGCATCTACAAACACTTGCAACACTCATGTCATATCAACGTCACCATATACGTTCCATGTATGGTGAGACATGCTGTCTTCATTCCACGGAGTTAAAAACATTTTGTCACCCATTAACATCCGTTTCTTTGCTCAACAGATGAAAACTACCATACCTTTTATTTTTTGGAGAGTCATCACAGTGGATTGCTGCTTTTTATTGGTTGAATCAGCTTAGTAATAATTTCGGTATATGTATTTTGCCTCGATATAGGTGTTCTGGGACTACAGATTTAGAGATTCAGGAAGATACATCATGAAAAAGAAACATCTCGCTCTGCTTCGTTTCCTCTGATCACTTCTCCTTAAACGTTTTCGTCTTAGTAATAGAAAATGAGAGCAAGGATGTAATGATGAGGCCTCATTTGGAGTACTGTGAAAAGTTTTGGTCCCCTCATCTACTGACACCTGTGCAGACATGATATAGGGCTCAAAGGAAGTCACGAAGAACAATCCAGGATTGAGCGGCTTGTCATATGAAGCACAATTTGATGACTAGAAGACACTATGCGCCAGAAGACACTAGAATACCTCAGCACAGTGCAGATCCTTCAGATCTCGATGTTGTGCCGATCCATATATTACGTTAAAAAAGGACTAAATACACATTACCCCGTAACCCTCTATTTTCTTTCATCAACTTGCCTGTGCAAGAGGATCCTAAATACCACTAATGTTTTAGCCTCCACTAGTATCCCTGGCAAAGTCATTCCAGGCACCTACCACCCTCTGTGAAAATAACTTATCCCTGATGTCTCCTCTAAACTTCCCACCCTTACCTTTGTACATATGCCCGCTGGTGCTTGCTATACGTGCCCAGGGAAACAGGTACTGGTTATCCACCCTATCTATGCCTCTCATAATCTTGTAGACCTTCATCATATCCCTTCTCAACCTTCTACGCTCCAAAGAGAAAAGTCCCGGCTCTGCTAACCTTGCGTCATAAGACTTGTTTCCAATTCAGGCAACATCCTGGTGAATCTCCTCCGCACCCTCTCCATAGCTTTCACATCCTTTCTTTGATGAGTTGGCGAGAACTAAACACAATACTCTAAGTGTGGTCACAACAGAGATTTGTAGAGTTGCAACATGACCTCTAGCTCCTGAACTCAATCCTCCTATTATAGAAGCCCAGCATCCCATAGTCCTTCTTAACTATCCTATCAACCTGTGAAGCGACCTTGAGGAATGTATGGATTTGAACCCCAAGGTCTCTCTGTTCATTCACAGTCTTAAGTAACCGAGCATTAACTTTGTACTCATCTTTCTGGTTTGTCCTTCCAAAATGCATCTTCCCACAGTTATGCGGATTGAACTCCATCTGCCAATTTTTGCCCAACTCTTCATCCTGTTTATATCCTCTTATAACCTTCGACAATCTACAGCTGCAAGCACATCTCCTCCAATCTTCGCGTCATCCGCAAACTTACTCAAAAGTCCTAGCGCCTCTTTATCCAGGTCATTTATGAAAATCTCAAAGAGCAGGGCTCCCAGGACAGATACTGGCCGCACTCCAATAGTCACCGACCCCCAGGCAGAATACTTTCCTTCCACCCCTACCCTCTGCTTTCTTCCTGTAAGCGATTATTTTTTTATCCAAACGGCCAAGGTTCCACTGATCCCATGCCTCAGGACTTCCCGACTTTCTGGATCCCTCAGGACTTTTTTGTGATGGACCTTGTCAAATACCTTGTTAATATCCATGTAGACCACATCTACCTCCCTACCCTCATCAATTTATTTCGTTACCTCTTCAAAGAAACTGAATTAGGCTCGTAGGGCACGACCTTCACTTCACAAAGCCTTATCGACCATCCTTGAGTATGGTCTGCTTTTGCAAATGCTCGTAGATTCTTTCCTTAAGAATCCTTTCCAATAGTTGCAGACAACGGACGTAAGACTCATCGGTCTATAGTTCTCAGGATTCCCCCAATCGCATTTCTTAAACAAGGAATGTGCTTCATATGACATTTGCCATTCTCCAAAACTCCGGCATATCCTCTGCAGCCAAAGAGGATTCAAAGATCATAACTACGGCTCCAGTGATGTTTTTTTCTCACATCCAACAGCAACCTGGGGTATATCACATCCGGCCCTGGGGACCTAACAATCTTGATGAATTTGAGAAGATCCAACACTTCTTCTTCCTTAATTTCCGCATTGTCTAGCACATAGGCCTGTTGTCTTTTGACCTCACCCTCATCAAGGCCCTTTTAACTTGTGAATACTGAAGCAAAGTATTCATTTTAGACATTCCCAACCTCCACCGCCTCCAGGCATATGTTGCCTTCTTTATCCTTTAGCGGTCCCACATTCAATCTTGTCTTCCTTCTGTTCTTCACAATGCATATGACACCGTGGGGTTCTCCTTATTGCTACATGCCCTCTTCCAGCTCCCGTAAGTCCTTTCTTAAGCTCCATTCTGGCTACACTATATTTCTCATGAGACCTCACCACACCCCGCCCCCCCGCTTCCTGCTTCTTTTTTCTAGCATATGCTTCCTTCTTCCGCTTAACGAGTTGCCTCACGTGCTTCGTAAGTCAAGGTTCTCTTTTTCTACCATTTTTTATTGGCTGGGTGGAACAATCCTATCGTGAACACAGCACAAATGGTCCTAAACTTCCTCCACATTAATTCCATGCATTCAGACTTGAACACCTGTATTCAATTTACTCCCGCTAGTTTACTCCTCATCCCTTCATATTTAGCACTTCCCCAGTTAAGCACTTTCCCATTATATATGGATTTATATTGTTCCATAGCTATGCTGAAGCTAAAAGAGTTGTGGTCACACTCAGCAAAATGCTCCTCCACCAAGAATTCCTCACCTGACCAGGTTCATTTATCAGAAGTAGATCCAGTATGGTCACTCTTCTCGTCGGCTGGTCAACATATTGTGTCAGTAATCCTTCTTGGACACAACTGTCATATTCATCCCCATATATCCCCCTTGCAGTCAGGAAGTCCCAGTCAATATGAGGGAAGTTGAAGTCACCCATAACTACAAACCTACATTTCCTGCACCATTCTAAAATCTGCCTGCTTATCTGCTCCTCGGTGCCCCGAGCTCTATTTGGCGGCCTATAGAGTAATCCCAGCACAGTGATTGATCCCTTCCTATTTCTTACTTCCACACGCACCGACTCAATAGACGCACCCTCTGCAGCGTCCTCACTTTGTATAGCCGTGCTACTATCCTTAACTAGTAATGCTACACCCCACCCGCTTTTCTATATCCCATCCTATTCGTTTTAAAACACCTGAACTCTGGTACCTGCATCAAACCATTGTTCCCTTCCTCTCGCCAAGTTTCAGTCACAGCCACAACATCCTAGTTCCACGTACTGATACATGCTCTAAGTTTATTCCCTTTGTTTCTAATCCTCAAAGCTTTGAACTAGATAGATTTCAACCACTCTAACTGGCTACATTTATGTCTTGTCCCTTGCCTGTCCATCTTCACCAACTCGGAACAGATAGCATCATGCTCTTCTCCTTCCACCCTAATCTCTGCATCCACATTCTGATTCCGACTCCACTGTCCAAGTATTTTAAACCCTCCCCAACAGCACTAGCAAACCTGCAAGCCAGGATATTGGTCCATAACCAGTTCAGGTGCAGCCCATGTATTTGTAGCAGTCAGACTTTCCCCAGAAGAGATCCCAATGATCCATAAATCTGAACTCCTACCCGGTACACCAACTCCTCAGCCACGCATCCATCTACGAAAACTACCAGTTCCTACCCTCTGTCTCATGGCACAGGCAGCAATCCCGAGAATACCATCCTTGACGTCCTGTTTTTTTAATCTTCTTTTCTAACTTCCTACATTCCTTCTTCAGGACCTCATCCCTACTCCTATCTATGTCATTGGTCCACACATGGGCCACGACATCTGGCTGGTCAGACTCTCCCCTAAAAATACCGAGAACTCGATTAGAGATATCGCTGACCCTGGCACCAGGAAGGCAACAGACACTCCAGGATTCTCGATCACTCTCACAGAACCTCTTACTGCCCCAACAACTATCGAATCCCTTATCAAAACTGCTATCCTGTTTTCCTCCCTCCTTTCTGTTCCAGTCTCGGTGCCAAAGAAGTGACAACTACAATTTGTCCCTGGTAGGTCGTCCTCACCAACAGTATACTAATTTTTTATGGGAACAGCCACGTGTGTGCTCTGCTCTTTCTGTCTATTCCTCTTCCCTCTCCTGACAGTCACACAGTTACCTGTGTTACGTGCACGTGTCACGTGACAGTGGTATACTTATCACGTGACAGTGGTGTTGAAGCTATACTGAACTTAAAGTAGTTGTCTTGTGATGGTGGAGTGACGTCATTTTCCCGCCAGTAGTGGTCATGTGACATGATTTTTTTACAGGGTATAAAAGGAGGACCATTCCCTGTGAGGAGGGGAGTTCGTGGCTGGATTTGCCATTTTGACTCCGTGCCACTGCGTGGTCCAATATTATGAGGCAAATTTGGTTGAAAGATGGAGTTTTATTTAATGGCTAAGTTAGAAAAGGTCATTGCCGGCCGTTTCCTTATAATAGTGCCGGTTGAAAATCAGTGGAGACTGAAGATCGGAGTTCGGGAGTTGAAAGATCGAGGAATGTCGATTTCGACGATGAAACAGGTTCGACCTTGTTTGATCCTCATTCGGAAGGAATTCGTTCGCTGTCCCCGTGTAAATCCCTGCGAAATAGCAGAAAGGATTGGGAACAGTTTTTAAGTCGTTTCATTCCCATCTTCGTAAAATCTTCGGTGAAAAGTATAGTTCGATTGGGAACCGCATGACACGACGTGAAAGAGAATTTAAATCGTCTAAAAAGTCTCTCCTTTAATGGACTGTAAGCATTTTGAACTTTTGCAGTACTACTTTGAAGAACTGTTTCTTGCAGCATCTGTTTAAGAACTGTTTAAGCTTTATTGCTTTAGGAACTTTTTAAGATGCTGCACAGCAGCAGATTTCAGGGTACGATAGTGGTTTGTTTACTTTTGGGGGTTTGTTTTTCAGTGTTTAATAAATGTTTTATTTGTTATAAAAACTCCTGCCTCACTTATATATTTATTGTTGCTGAATCCGTAACATAAATATGGGGGCTGCCTCCGGGAAGAATAAATTTTGAGTTTAAATGTTTGTTAAATTTTGAACCGGTGTATTGGAAAAGGGGAATATCCGATTCTTTTGTTTGATTGGCTTTTGAGTGGTATTCGGCAACAATGAATATTGATGAGTTTCTGGCTTCGCCAGACGCGGAGTTGTTAGCGAAGGCGAAAAACACTGTGGTGTCTGAGATAGCTAGTAGATTGCAACTTAAAGGTATTTTGAAGTCTACGTCAAAGGCTCTAATACAGAGAAAAATCGCGTCACACTATGTATATTCGGGTGATTTTGATGAATCGATTTTAGAATCGTTTCCAATAAGTAATATAGAAATGCAGTTGCAAATCGAACAAACGATGTTGGAACAAATAAAGCAGAATTGGAACGTTGTAGGTTAGAAGCTGATAATTTAAAAAGGGAATTTGAATATGTGATTGCGGAGTTAAGGTCTGAGAATCAGTCTTCTGGTTCCAGAAAACCGTTTGTTGTTAGTCAAGAAATTAAATTGGTCCTACCATTTAGTGAAAAAGAAGTGTCAAGATATTTCCAACATTTTGAAACAATTGCACATATTTCAGAGTGGCCTAAAGATAAATGGTCAGTGTTGTTACAAAGTGTAATTAAAGGCAAAGCATAACAAGTTTATACAGCTTTAACTGCTGTGCAAGCACTAGATTATGATATTGTGAAACATCGTATTTTGAAAGCATACGAATTGTTCCCAGAAACGTATAGAGCAAGATTCAGAAGTTTGAAGAAGTCTTTCGAAAAAACATGTGGGATTTGCCTATGATAAAGCTGTTTGTTTTGAGAGATGGGTTTCCTCAAAAAATATAAATTGGGACTATAATACATTGAAAGATCTGATTTTAATGGAGGAATTTAAAAGAAGCATCCCTGTTGAAGTAAGGACCTACTTAAATGAGAGGGATACTGATACATGGCAGGACTCTGCTAGGTTAGCTGATGAGTATGTTTTAATCCATAAGAATAAATTTCCTCAGGGCAGGATTTCTAAGAGGGAAAATAACACAGAGACTCAAGGTAAATCAGAAATTAAATCAGAATTTAATGAGAAAGTTAAGGAGGAAGGAAAACCTGTAAAGGAAATACAGTTTGGTCCTATTTGTAACTATTGTAAGAAACCTGACCATGCAATAGCTAACTGTTTCTGATTTAAAAAGAAAGTGAAGGAAGCAGTCCAAGATGCTTGTGTGCAACATACTGAAGCACCTGTAAAATTACAGCGTTCGATAAACACAAATGAGGTTTTGGTAGAGTCTCACCAAGTTAAAAGGGGATTTGATCATTTTATAACTGAAGGATCTGTATCCTTGAAAGAAGGATCTACTCCGGTGCCAATAAAAATCCTTAGGGATACTGGAGCTTCTCAATCACTGATGTTAGACAGTGTCTTAAAGTTTAATGAGGAATCTGATACTGGTGAGGTAAATTATATACGATGTGTTGCGAGTGATTTTATGCCTGTACATTTGCATAAAGTAAATTTAATGTCAGGGTTAGTTACAGGAATTGTTAAAGTAGGATTACAGCCTAGCTTACCTGTGAGGATCTTTCTTTATTGTTACGGATTGACTTGACAGTTGGACAAGTTTTTCCTGAAGTGCATTTGACAATGGAGGCAGAGGAAGAAGAGATGAATTCTAACACAGATTCTTCCTGTGTTGTGACGAGAGCTATGGCTAAAAAGACTGATGCGCAGAATGAGGTTGTTACTCATGATTGTTCATCTCAGGATTCGAGTTTTGAGGATATGTCAGAGACTTTCTTACCTTCATTGTTTGAACAAGATTTTTGGAGTAAGTCTGACTATGAATATTTATCTCTGTCTCGGAAGGAGATGATAGCAGAGCAGAGTAGAGACCCTGAGATTATGAAATTAAGCGAACAAGTTCTACCAGCTAGTGAAATTGAGAAGGTGCCCGGAGGATATTACTTGGAAAAAGGAGTGTTGATGAGGAAGTGGAGATCACCTACAATTCCTGCAAGTGATAAATGGAATATTGTTTACCAGGTAGTTGTCCCTAAAGTTTATCGAAATGAGATTTTGACTTTAGATCATACTGTGCCTTTAGGTGGACATCAAGGGCTAAGGAAAACTGTGGACAAGATTTTAAAACATTTTTACTGTCCTGTTCTAAGAAAAGATGTGGCGATGTTTTGTAAAACGTGCCATACTTGTCAAAATGTGGGTAAACCAAATCAAGTTACACAAGTGGCTCCATTACAACCTATTCCAGCATTTGGTGAACCGTTCTCTAAAATTATTATAGATTGTGTCCGTCCATTACCAGAAACAAAAACTGGTTATCAGTACTTGTTGACTATCATGTGTACTTCGTCTAGGTTTCCAGAGGCAGTACCACTTAGGAATATAACAGCTAAAACTGTGACAAAGGCTCTTATAAAATTCTTTACTTATTTTGGATTACCTAAGGAAATATATACTGATCAAACAGTAATTTTATATCTGGATTGTTTCAACAGATAGTTTATAAGCTGGGAGCTAAGCAAATCATTTCGTCTGCATACCATCCAGAATCGCAAGGTGCCTGGGAGAGGTTTCATTCTACCCACAAGAATATGATTAGTATATATTGTGTGGAAAATGAAAGTGATTGAGATGAGGGTATAAACTTACTTTTATTTGCAGTAAGGGAATCGGAACAAGATCTTTAGGTTTCAGTACATTTGACCTTGTATTTGGGCATAGAGTTAGTGTACCTTTAGCTTTATTAACAGAACAGTGGATTAGTAAGGAAGCGCACACTAATTTGTTGGACTATGCTTTGAATTTTAAGGACAGGCTACATAAACTTTGTAGCTTTGCCAAGGAAAATTTAAAATTGGCTCAGGAGAAAATGAAAACTTGGTACGATAAAGAAGCCAGGATAAAGATGTTTAAGCCTGGAGATAAGATGCTGGTTCTTTTCCCAGTGCAAACGAATCCTTTACAAGCTAGATTTCATGGTCCTTATGAAATTGTGTCTAAAATCAATGATGTGGATTACGTGATAAAAACTCCAGATCGAAGAAGGTCAAAACAACTTTGTCATATAAATATGATAAAGCGATATTATGAGAAACAATCTGATACTGTAACTGTTGTGGTTAATGATAATGAGTTTGATTTAACTAGGAACATGATAGATGATTCATCTGAATTTCATTCTAAATCCAACATTGTTTCTGTCAGGTTACCAAATTCAACCATTCTGCAAAATATTGGTGAGAAACTAGCACATTTACAGCCAGAGCAGAAAAAGCAGATGAAGAAATTAATTTTTAGATATAAGGATGTGTTTCCAGATGTTCCGAGAGGGACTACGATAGCTTCACATGATGTGGATGTTCGACATGCCAAACCCATTAAACGACACCCGTATATGATGAACATAGAACAATGTGAACTTGCTGAGAAAAAAATTAAATATGTGTTAGAGAATAATATTATTAGACCTTCTAACTCGAATTGGAGTTCACCCTGTGTTATGGTGCCAAAACCAGTTGGTAGTATTAGGTTTTGTACGGACTATAGGAAGGTGAATGCTGTAACGAAAACAGATGCATATCCAATTCCTAGAGTAGATGATCGTGTAGATAAAGTTGGAAAGCAAAGTTCCTTACAAAGATTGATTTATTGAAAGGGTATTACTGTGTTCTAATAACGGACAGAGGTAGAGAGATTTCTGCATTTGTAACTCCATCCGGGGTATATGAATATAATGTTCTTCCATTTGGGATGAAAAATGCCCCAGGTACTTTCCACAGGATGATTAACTCTGTGATTCAGCGATTGAAAGATACAGATGCTTATATTGATGATTTAGTGACAGGAAATGATACTTGGGAAGTACACATTACTGCCGTGAAGAAATTGCTTGAAAGGTTTTTAAAGCTAACTTAACTATTAATTTAGCTAAGAGTGTATTCGGACATGCGACTGTGCCTTACCTTGGATATGATTTGGGTCAATGTAAGGTAGCTCCTGTTCAGGCAAAATTTCGGGCAATTTTATATATTCCCACTCCAACGAGGAAAAAAAAATCTCAGAAGATTCTTGGGAACGGTAGGATATTATCGAAAATGTTGTAAGATTTTTGCTAATGTTGCCCTTCCATTAACTAACCTTTTGCAGAAGAATGTGAAGTTTGTGTGGACAGTGTCTTGTCAAGAAGCAATTTAAAAATTGAAAACAATGATATGTCAACAACCTGTGCTTAAGGCACCTGATTTTGAAAAACCTTTTTCATTAGCTGTAGATTCTAGTGATGAGGCTGCAGGAGCAGTAATAATGCAAAGGAATGAGGGTGATGAGGTTGATCATCCAGTGGCTTACTTCCCTAAGAAATTTAATAAGCATCAAAGAAACTATTCGACAATAGAGAAGGAATTGTTATCTCTTGTTTTAGCTTTAGAACATTTTGACGTATATGTTGATACAACTCAAAAAACACTATTGTTTACTCTGATCATAACCCGTTAGTGTTTCTGAGTAAGATGAAAAACAAAAACAGAAGGTTATTAAATTGGAATCTGATGTTACAAGAGTACAATATTGGGATAACATATTAAAGGTAAAGATAATGTGGTTGCTGATTGTCTTTCTCGATGTTGAAAGTACAATGTAATTTTTTATGGAGTGTTTTTTTTTACAATTGTAACACTCCTACTGTATTGTAAGTTCTAAGATGTTATATGATGATACTATGTATATTGTGTATGTTATAAAATTTATACATTTGTTTTTTTTCCTTGTAAATTATTGTTAAAATTTTGTTCTTGAAAGACCTTTTTTTTGGGAGGGAGGTGTTACGTACCCGTGTCACGTGGCAATGGTGTACTTGTCACGTGACAGTGCTGTTCAAGCTATACTGGACTTAAGGTAGTGGTCTTGTGATGGTGGAGTGACGTCATTTTCCCGCCAGTAGAGGTCATGTGACAAGTTTTTTATACATGGTATAAAAGAAGGGCCCCTCCCTGTGAGGAGGGGCAGTTCGTGGCTAGATTTGCCATTTTGACTCCGTGCCGCTGCGTGGTCTAATACTATGACGCAGTTTGGTTGAAAGATGGAGTTTTATTTAATGCCTAAGGCAGAAAAGGTCATTGCCGGCCGTTTCTTTATAATAGTGCCGGTTGAAAATCAGTGGTGACTGAAGATCGGAGTTCGGGAGTTAAAAGATCGAGGAAAGTCGATTTCGACGGTGAAATAGGTTCGACCTTGTTTGATCCTCATTCAGAAGGAATTCGTTGGCTGTCCACATGTTAATCCCTGCGAAATAGCAGAAAGGATTGGGAACAGTTTTGTCAACGAAAGGTCAGTGCCTTTAAGCCGTTTAATTTCCATCTTCGTAAATTCTTCGGTGAAACGTATAGTTCGACTGGGAAACGCAACGACACGACGTGAAAGAGAATTTAAATCGTCTAAAAAGTCTCTCCTTTAATGGACTGTAAGCATTTTGAACTTTTGCAGTCCTACTTTGAAGAACTGTTTCTTCCAGCATCGCTTTAAGAACCGTTTAAGCGTTATTGCTTTAAGAACTGTTTAAGCTGCCGCACAGCAGCTGATTTCCGGTACGTTAGTGGTTTGCTTACTTTTGGGGGTTTGTTTTCCAGTGTTTAATGAATGTTTTATGTGTTATAAAAATCCCCGCCTCACTTATATATTTAGTGTTGCTGAATCAGTAACACCTGTCTCTTGACTTTTAGGAGTGTCTGTCTCCCTGAATCTCCGATCTGTTACTGCTTCTACCTCCCGAATGATCTGAAGCTCATCCAGCTGATCCACTCACTCACTGCCCGCTCTCCGCGCTAGCTATTCACTGGGATGCAGAATTATATGAGGTGACCTCACTGAAATGAATTTAATTGAGTAAGTCTTTGAGAGTAGAGAGGTTATCTTCGATGCTTCTAGTTTTGGATCAAATGACACAAATCTGAATGAAGAGGCAGCCTTTCTGAACGAAGATAAAAGGAATATTGATTGCCTGTTGTTTGAAACTTTCGGAAAGTCGTTGCCACAGGCGGCTGTGGAGGAAACGTCATTGGCTATATCTAAAGCAGAGGTCGATAGACTTTGACCGGGGAATCCGGGAGTATATGGAGAAGAATGCAGCTTTTGCTGGGAAGGAAAATTGGTCAGCCCTGATGAAATGATGGAGCAAGCTTGATGGACATCATGGCCTAATTATGCACCCATCCCATATGTTATCATGGACCTAACACAGCGACTTCCTTAGATATATTTTACTCAGCATTACTATTGACAACGTAGGCATTCTAGCGTGAATCATTTGGCATTACTCTTACTATTTCGCTAAGAACTCGATTCTACAAGATTCAGTCGAACAGCCATTCAGTGAACAGACGTTCGATTAGGAAATTAATACATCTAAAAGTAAGTCTAGGAAACAACCAATGTACTACCTCGTTTCCTGCATCAAACAGGGCACCTGGACGCCCCAAACGTCCCGGATTTAAATTAACGTGAAAACAGAAACACATTTTGTTCCAACTATGGGGGAAAAGATGAAAACATACTGATACAACGATCCATGGAGCTATGCTGTCTAACTGAGGTATTTTCATTACGCCATAAATGCTGCACAAAATCATCAAATCTGAGAAAACAAAAACATAACTGCAAGTTCCCTGGATGCCTCCTGGAGTATGAAGGTGGGTAAGCAAAGGAAGTGATTGATATTGAAAGTGGCTGGTGGATGTACACCTTCAAACAGAACGCGGCAGGAACTTGTGGTTTCGCAAAATTATTTGAGTGTGTATTTATTTAACCCGCACTATTGCAGCTTGTTGTTACATCGACTGTTTTCTTACTGGCAGCTTTAAAGTTATTTAATTGAACTTTTCTTAATCTTCCCCTTAATTTTCTGTTACATGCAGTTAAATTTAAGAAAGTGTTTCGCTTCAACACTGACATCATTACAGGCATGAATACAAGTAGCTGATTTTTTTACGGGGACTGAAGGGAAATAGACCCTGGAGTGACTTAGGAAAATCTGTTTTGATCAGATCGTTCCTTGCTGTCGTCACGAAATGAAGTATTGCATCATAACGAAATCAACATTAATGAAGTGACTTGTTATATCCGACAGGGGATTTTATTTACCCTGTGCGGGAGTAGACCAGAAAAAAAATCCAAATTTACGATCCAATGAATGCCCGCTGATTACAAATTAAAATGAAAACGTTACAACCACCTGACAGAAATTGATTGCAATGCTCTTTTCATCAGTCACTACATATAAGGTGTACAATATGAGTTAGAAATCCATTCTTCGACACTTCCAAATTCAGTTAAACGTTAGAACAGCTAAGAACCCACCCTATCTCCCACTCCCATGCAGAAACAGCAGCACGGCAACGACCTTCCTCTCCGTCACCAGCAAATAAAGCTTTAGTGCTCCACAACAAGCACTGAAGCGCCCAGCAAAGCATCAAAAAGGACACAAATTTGCATTTACCCAGACTTCTCGTTCACCCGGTAATTCAACACACCACAGGTACTCCCTCTCCCAATGTGTAAAAAGAGGTGTCCCCGTTGCACAGAAAGAGGGAACACATAACAAACAACTCGCTAATTTATGATGTTAAAATCTTTGTGTCGATTTTTTTTCCGAGCTCTGCGCACAGATAGTTCAGGTCTCTGGATATACAGCCAAAGACAACTAAACAGATGCTCCCGATGTTGCATGTTCTCCCACGACGTCCGAATCAGGGTAACTGGCTTTCAATCAGTCCGTCTCCAGAGCCACGAAAATCCGGCAGCTGAAAGCGCACTCGGCTTCCAGTCTATGTCCTTTGGATATCAAAGAGTGGCCCGTGGTGAAGCGCTGAGTCTGGGTCCCATTCTCGCAAAAAAAAGGAAGTAACAGTGTAAATCCAGGACAGAAACTTCAAAAGAAGCTTGAAATGGGAAAAAAAAGAATGTAGAGATATCAATGATAAAGCAAAGCTGTTCCCGAAGATGCAACCAACGGAGTCGCCGTTTACCTGCGCATCATTACATTCTTTACAAAGTCTAAGACCTCCGGTCGCCTCTCTACTTCTTGAAAATTACCTGCCACGTTCCGGTGACGTCATCTTTCAGAATGTCGGCCTAAAATAATAGCTCCTCCGGAAAAACGCTTATTTCGCCTTGTTAATACGCCAAATACTTGATCTGGCGAAAATATCTGAACTGATAAGAGAGGCAAGAATGGGCAAAAGGAATGGAGATTTTAAAAAAAAAGCCTCATTGCGGAGCCTGTGGACGAGGGGAGTGCAGCAGGCAGCTTACATATACGCGCACGTGGCAGCGAGTCTGACGCTGGGCCTCGTTCAGGCGTAGCGGCAAATTTAGTATAAATTCTGGAAGAGGTACCGGAGTTCCAAAAAGTCAGAAAACAACAACTAAATGATATAAAGTCAGAGCTCACCAACGGTAATCAAACAATAGCGATGGCATAGAAACGATTTGAAAAAGTGGACGATCACGTCAAAATGTGGAACGGACGCTAAGTAAGATGATGTCAGTGTGAAGTCAAGAGAAAATAAATTACTCGACCAACAAGGGAACACCCGTATGCTGGGCTCCAAGGCAGGGTCACTGGTTACGCCGGTTACTGCTAATATGAGGAGCTAAAAACCCATGAAAAACAAGATGGGGAATATTGCTGATTCGAACACTTTTCTGGAGGTCTTGCCAGCTGATTGTAAAGTGAGATGAATTGAAGCCAAGTTAAGTCCTCCTAGTTAGCTGATAGTCATGTCTCGCGTGAATGGTATGATACAGTAATGCTCCAGGGCAATCTAGATGAGAACGTAGTATTGAACCTTCCGCGTTGACAGGTTTAACCAGATGACTGTTAGTTCCCCTTTGATTTGACTGATCAATTGGCTGATCATTCAGATGTATTCAAGATACACTGAAAAAAAATCGGGATGACATCTCTCGGGATGGAGGTGCTGAAACAGTTCTTCTCAATTGAGGAAATTTTGTGACCGGAAACATGAGACAAAGGAATTTGTAAGGGCAAGATGCGAGTTTTCCAATACAGTACGTGGTGTGTCAATAAATGGGAACAAGTGGCCAAAATGTACAAGCCAGAAAAACCTAAACCTGGTATGGAGAAAGCAACATATTCAAATAGAAATAAGAGTCCAGCCTTACCGCCCAAGCACCGAGAAGAATATCTTGAACTTCACGCTGAAGAGGGACAATGTTATAAACGTGGCGATTGCAGAAGAATCGTCTTCCTTATGGAAAAGACATATTTCAGCAAATTTCCAGCTTAGAGCATTAGAGGTTTTGGTCCAAATCTTTCACTTTATCTTCAACAAACCCCGTAGGTGTTTTGGACATGTCTTACATAAGGTTGCGTCTACCGCTTGGTCTGAAGGCGGGTGATGATGTTGCTATCTTGTTGATATTCTGCACCCACTTTCACGTTGGCTCAGCTAGGCACAGCATAGTTGTTGGCATTGTTGTATGGGGGACGTCCGCATTGAATTTTGTCTTTGAATCCTACGGGGATCGTTGAATCGTCCACTGGATAGACTGAGAGAGAAAAACATGTTCTGGAGAGCGACAGGACGTTATATATATAAAGAAAACGCAGAAACAAACTTGAATCGACATGTATGCTAGGAGCTGAGGAGTAATGTAATTTTTAGGTCCTATCGTTTGAAAACTCTCAGTGGGACACTATCAATTATGAGAATTTAATTTGGGGAAGTGCTGCCACAGTCGCAGACGCAAATGAGTAAAGAAGACGAGAGAGATGGAAAATAATTGAAAGAGTTACAGACAAATACGCAGCAGACATCAGCAAGTCAGACGAAGAGAACGACAGTTACAAAGCCGACGGTAATAGAAGCACTAAGAGAATAACAGGGACTGAGGGAGAAATTCAAAGGGAGAGTGAGAGTAGGTGGATGGAGAAAGAGATTACCTCTAATAAAAAGGAGAAAATTTGAAAAACGACCTATATATCAAGGGAAATAGGGAAATATCGATGGCAAGAGGAAGGTAGAAACACGGCGGTAGAAAGTTAACGGAATTGATAAAGGAAAAAACTGAGTTGAAATAAATAGTGAGATGTAAAGGTATATTGACGCAGGTGGAGATTGAGGGGGGTAGAGAGCGTTTGAGCGAGATGGAGAGAAAATGAAGGAGCATGAGGTATAAAGATCGATTATTTTCTAGGCCCCTCTGTCGTATTGCGCTGAATATCTCAATGACATTGAACTCAACCTCTCGTGGCGGCCAGACCCAAAACGTTGCCCTCGGTTTTCCGAACCTCAATTAACATTGAAACATCAACATACAGAAAAAAAAGAATAAGAGGATGTGAACACTCATAAACAGACACACAAACACAAACACACACACGCGCGCGCACTGACATAAAGATCGAGGCAGTGTTGCGCAAAGAAAGAAGGAGCGATAGAAGGTGCGAAATGATAGATCTCGAAAAGCAGAGATAATTATGTACAATAATAAGCACAATAGCTCTATCGTACAAAACTACAGCTTCTCAGTGAAGTGTTCAATATATTTTAGCATTGTTTATCTCTTCGGAAAACCCTGAGATATGTGTTGGATAACGTACGTCTCAGGAACTGACCTCCGTATCAGATTTGCCCATGTAGTTATCGGTGCATTCCTGAAAGTCGGACAGAATTTTTATTTTAGTATTTTCACCGTATATCCCCTTGGCATGTTGATCGACTGTGCCAGGGAAAAATAAGTAATTTCGACAGCTGCATGCCTATGTCGTCATTCGGCTGTCTCAGTCAGGAAACTACGCTTGTCAGTCAAAAGCTATTTCTCGGACAACCTGCAGGTTTTCTCTTTCTCTTTCTGTGCCTGCCTGTAAGCAGTATAACAGCACCACATGGTGTTTGGCACCAGCACACTATTTCATCTTCTTTCTCTTGATTTCCACACACATTTCCCAATTATTTTTTAAACACCTTCACAGTTATTTTTTACTCATCAGGAGCTGCATTGTTCGCTTTGCTTACTGGCCATATCGATGAAGCCATGTCACGCAATGACAAAGTTAACGGTACCTCTCATGCCAAAGATATAGTCCACCCAGAGAGGTGTTTACAGCAGTGCTGCTATTTATTATTTTCCGGTTTTCCTGCACTTACAGCGGGTGCGCTACTACGCTTTACAGTCTCCGTATATCTGTCAGTCTATCTTCCTCCCTAACCTCTCTCTCTCAGTCTCTCTACCTCTCTCATTCTCTCTCGATAGTCCTCACACACTCGCACACACACACACACACACACACACACACACACACACACACACACACACACACACACACACACACACACACAGTACTATTCTGTCTCCATTATTCCTTCTCAATATTCTCAGTAAAATCTTTTCTCTGCATGTACCGAATTTGCCAATCTTCTGGTCCCTCTCGGTTAATGGCAAGTTTTTTTTTTTTGTGGCATAAAACATGATCGTGACGCTCTTTCCTTGAGGTACAATGACCTTGTCGCATCTGGGGCAATAGGCGGAGCATTATCAAGAGGTCTCATTCCCATTGGGTAGTTTCATTTCCTGCCCATTATGTCAAATGATTCTGCTGTCCACTTAAGCAGCAGAATCGGAACCTCCCGACGCCTAGCGATCTTTTGTTGAGGAGAATTCACTGTACCTTTACTTTATTAAAAAAAATGTGGAAGTTCCTCACGTGGATTGTGTGCGGAGCTTGGTTAACTGGTTTGTACGCAGCAGACAATTCAAATTTCTTTTCGAAGCTGAGTTCTAAAAAAAAATAATCTCGTCTATTTAACATTTAATGTTTTGACATTATTTTCTAGATATGTGTCATGGAAACTCTGTCACTCAGACAATGTCACCATCAGTGAAGACAAAAGAGGAGTCTGTGACATTCAACTGCACCTATGATTCTACATTGAGCTACTATCTTTTATATTGGTACCGACAAAGGCCAGAACAAAGTATCGAGTACATATTGCACAAAGAGTCTTGGGGAGCTGAATATAAAGCCGATTTTGCCAAAACTCGTTTCAACTTCGGTCTGGATGAGAATAGAAAATTAATTAGTATCAGCATTACAAAGCTGCAAATGATCGACTCTGCAGTTTATTACTGTGCCCTAAGCCGCACAGTGAAGTATTCACGTTAAATGCTCGCACAAAAATTCACTTACTGTAAAATCCATGCTTTGATCGCTGCCGCTATATATATTTGACAGTCCTTTTCCGATTGTGGTTTCCCGCCACTCAGAGTACGCTTCCCTCGCCTTCGTCTGTAAATATTCACATATGTTGTAACCGCACTGATCTTTTGAATGTCACATTGAGATCTATACCTTCTGCTCTCTCATTTCTGAGATGTACGTTAACACGGCAAGACAACTATATGTGCAGTAAGATACAGAAAGTGAGAGACTGCATATATGCGCATACTGTTTTTGGCGGGGTGGGGGCGGGAATGGATATAGACACGAATTTGATAGATGTTTTCTTTTCAGAGCATTCGCCTACCATTTCGTTCAGTTCGAACTGTCAGTCTGTCTCTCTCTCTCTGTCTGTCTGTCTGTCTGTCTGTCTCTCTCTCTCTCTCTCTCTCTCTCTCTCTCTCTCTCTCTCTCTCTCTCTCTCTCTCTCTCTCTCTCTCTCTCTCTCTGTGTCTCTCTCTAACGCACTCACTCACTCTCCTTTTTGTTCTCTCTGTGTCTTTCTTCCTTTTAATCGGCTCCTAAAGTCAATTCCACGATTGATGAAGGCCAATACACCGTACGCTTTTTTAACCTTAGTGTCAACCTGCGCAGCTGCTTTGAGTATCCTATGGAATCGGAATCTAAGATTCCTCTGATCCTGCACACTGCCAAGAGTCTAACCATTAACACTATATTCTGCCATCATATTTGACCTACCAAAATGAACCGCTTCACACTTATATGGATTGAACTCCATTTGTCACTTCTCAGCACAGTTTTGCATCATTGTACCGCTGTAACCTCTGATAGCCCTCCCCGCTATCCAGAACACTCCAAACCCCTGTTGCAACTGGAAACTAATCACGACATCCCTTTAACTTCCTCATCCAGTTCATTTATAAAAATTACGAAGAGTAAGAGTCCCAAAACAAATCCCTGAGGCAGTGCACTGGGGACCGACCTCCATGCAGAATATGACCCGTCTGCAGCCACTCTTTGCCTTCTGTGTGCAAGCCAGTTCTGGATTCACAAAACAAAGTCCACTTGGATTCCATGCCTCCTTACTTACTCAATAAACCTTGCATGGGGTACATTATCAAATGTCTTGCTGAAATCGATAAACATTACATCTACTACTCTTCCTTCATCAATGTCTTTTGTCACTTCCTCAGAAGATTCAGTCTGGTTCGAAAGACACGACATATCCTTGGCAAAGCCATGCTGACTATTCTAACAATGTTAAACTTCTCCATATGCTCATACATCCTGCCGCTCAGGATTTTCACTATCAACCTACCAACCACTGACTTAAGACTCTCTGGTCTATAATTTCCTGGGCTATCTCTACTCCCTTTCTTGAGTAAAGTAACAACATTCCCAACCCTCTAATTCACCGGAACCTCGCCCGTCCCCATTGCTGATGCAAAGATCTAATTCAGAGGCTCAGTAGACTCCTCCCTCGCCTCCCACAGTAACCTGGGGTACATCTCATCCGATCCCGGCGAATTATCAAACATGATGATTTCCAAAAGCTCCAGCACATCCACTTTCTTAATATCCACATGCTCAAGCATTTCAGTCTGCTGAAAGTCATCACTACTATCACCAAGATCCTATCCCATAGTGAATACTGAAGCTAAATACTCATTGAGCACCTCTGCTATTTCCTCCTTTTCCATGCACAATTTCCCACTGTCACACTTCATAGGTCCTATTCTTTCACGTCCTATTCTTTTGATCATCACATACTTGTAGAATGTCTTGTGATTTTCCTTAATCCTGCCCGCCAAGGCCTTCTGGCTCTCCTAATTCCCTTCTTAAACTCTTCCTGTTACCCTTATAATCTTTTAGATTACTAACATTACCTAGCTTTTGGAACCTTTTGTATGCATTTATTTTATTCTTGACTAGATTTATTACAGCCTTTGTACACCACGGTTCCTGTACCCTACCAAAATTTATCAGTCTCATTGGAAATCCACAGAAATATTCCCTGAACATTCGTCGCACTTCTTCCGTACTTATCCGTGAAAAAATATCTTTCCAATTTCAGCTTTCAATTCCCTTCCTGATAGCCCCGTAATTCCCCTTACTCGAATTAAACGTTTTCGAACTTCCCTATTCCTATCGCTGTCTTGCTTATCTGTTTTCTTCAATTTACTTCAACAGTTTATCTTCTCCACCTGCGATCTCCCAACTGATCAATTCATGGCATTTCCTGCACCTTCCTTCTTCACGACACCTGGCGTCGTTTCTCCCCTTCGTGTTCTACTTCTACTCCCGTCTACCTTCTTATGTTCTCAACTTTCCCATTCCTTTCCACTCCGGAGGAAGTGTGGGGAAACGAATGCATTTTCTGTAAGACTAATGAAGTCTCCAGAGTCAGAAGTGCTCCCCACTATTTACAGAATAGATACTAAAATCCGGAGGAGCTATTGACTTAAGCTGCCACTCCTGATGAAGGGTTTCGGCCCGAAATGTCGTCACTACCTCCTCCCATAGATGTTGCCTGGTTTGCTGAGTTCTGCCAGCATTTTGTGTTTTTATTCGTTACTAAAATCAATTCTTTTTAGTAATAATATATCGTGGCTCTGAAGAAATGAGGGATGACATTGAGACCGACATTTTTGAAAGAGTTGGCAGTGCAGTAGACTGTATAGTCACAAAAATCAGAAAAACATTGTTACTCACGGGAAATTAAAACTTCTGTTGTCATAACTTGATTCAGATATTTCAATTCAAGGTAAAAACCATTAATCTCGTGTTTGACATTGATATTGAAGCTACTAGAATGTACTTAAGTAACGTCTAAGCTAGGTTTAAAGACAAATAATAACCTAAAATACTATCATTTTAGCTCATGTTCTCAATTGGTCCTCATATTTTACACGAGCCGTCTGTAAGAGGGGTATTGACAAGTATGAGAGCGCCTTAGCTGGGCTATAATGAATTGGAAACACTGATATCACTAGCATAAAGATGGTTATAAAGATAGGAAGATGGCATTTGCCTTCAACAAGTTTAACCTCTAGGAAAATTCACTCAGGAGTCAATGTATAACAATTCCGTGTATTTTCATTATTATAAAGCGCTCATAGCATATTCTCATTTCTGTTTCGAGAACTTGTCAATTCTAAATTCAGTGATCCGGGGGCATACGGAACTAAATGTGAAAAAAAGATATACTGCAATACTGAACTGCTGTTACTGAGCTAAGAAACTGTTATATGTTTGCTTTGTGTGCATAGTCGGGAAACAGAGATATATGCGCTGAAGATATAGCCGCAGTTACAGTACCTTCATTAACAGAATGCCCGCAGAAACACTACGTCGCCTCTCAGAATTAAAGAGATAGGACGAACTAAGAGCCACGAGCGATCGTAGGTCGAAATCTTCCACGTGCCCTCTGTCATGGGGATCACAGTGTGCCAGAGATAAAATAACTCCTGGAGTTGCAAGATTTGATCTTCACAGGGCCTACCCTGTCAGAAGAACAAGACAACAACATTTGAAATAATGTGTGACTGCAGAGGAGAAAACAAACATCATCAGAATAATTACACCCAGTTTAATCATTCAGGTATGATGTCAGCGAACTAATTTACAGATGATCTTGAAGGCCGTCATAATAAGAGAAGACTCGGAAATCGAAGAATATGGTTCATCTATCACAGACTACAAATAAGCTTGCAGAATATGCTGGTTCCTCGAAAACTTTGTCTCATGGCTCAGACCAAACCGTCGGTGAACAGTGAGTACATTCCATACTTAATACCCGCAACACTGCCTTCATGTCTGTAACGTTTGCTGACCTGAGAAGGAATGTGAATATCACTCTCTCCCAGTTATGAGACCAAAACGAACACATCTCAGGTCAAGTATGAAGGTATGTGCACATCATCTCACTGATGACTTCAAGGACATTTTCAACACTTCATCCATTCAGATTTCTTATCATCTGCCATCATACCAGTAATAAAGAGCCCTAAACCTTGAAGGTAAAGTATGAAACGACTACAGCCCGGCAGCATTGACACAAGTCACCATGAACAGCTGTAAACGGTTGGGCACACTGGACATTAACTATGAATTTGAACAATAGAAACGCTCTACCTTGGAAAGTATTCAATGTGTTCGGCTTCGTTCTTTGTAGGTCATGTCCTCTAGAGTTTTTCAAGGACGATACTAGGAAACTGAATGAAGGGAATGCAGTGATAGTTGTCTGAATTCTCTTTGGCAAGGTCGTTGAAAGAGGCCCGCATAGAAGTCGGACAAGAAGGTTTGGTCGTATTAAATTGGATAAGAACTTCCGTTTGTGACATTTTAAGTGGTCGGTCTGACGGGAACCATGCGACTATTAGAGTACCGCAAAGATGTTGTGTGTTTTCTGTGAACACGATCTGGTTGACAATGTGGTTTATTACACAATAAGATTTGCAAATGACTGCAAGACTGAGGTCTCATGCTCAAAGTTGAAGATTAACATGGATTGGAAGGAGATTTGGATCAGCTGGAAAACTGTTAAAAAAAGGCAGACAGGTGTGATGTACTGCAGTTCGTTAAGACAAACCAGGGTAATATTTCACAATGAACGTAAGGGAACTGAGGAATTTGGTTGAAAAAAGGAATCTGGGAATATGCCTGCTTTATATTTTTTTAAAGTGGTATCACAGGTATATTGGGACTTAACTTAAGATTTTGGCATAAAGTAATAGTTTTCAAAAATACATGGATCAGAGAGGGATCGTACTTTAAAGTTGTTTAAGGCGTTGCTGAGGACTAATTTGTCTTGTTGTGTGCAGTTCTGGACAGCTACCTGCGGGAAATGTATAAATAAAGCTGAGATGATTCAGAGAATATTTATAAGAATGCCTGGCAGACCGGAGTTATGACGGAAGGACTAATTGTTTACGACTTCATTATTCAGAATTAGCGATATCAGACGAGATTTCACGGAGGTATATTATGATATATATAAAAGTATGATATATACATATATATACAAATATATATATATGTGTGTGTGTGTGTGTGTGTGTGTGTGTGTGTGTGTGTGTGTGTGTGTGTGTGTGTGTGTGTGTGTGTGTGTGTGTGCGTGTGTGTGTGTGTTTACATTGTAGATTTTTTTTTACTGAGATTCGATGGGAATTAGCCGGAGGTGATGTGTTCAGGATGAAACATCAAGGGAACATGAGAGGTAATTGGTTTTAGTCAGACGTCTTGAGATTGTGTGATGAGCTGTCAGCACATACGGGGCATGCAAACACGGTTTCAAAGCAAAGGGAAGTGTGGGTAACTGCATGCATCCTGGTGTGTGCAGGACCTTGATCCGAGTATAGGTGGAAACGGCGAGGTAAATTATGACTCCTTTCACTTTATACTGTTTATAAATCTAAGGCTCTGTGACAAATGCCATTACACCTAACATGCAACTAGCCACAACATATTTCTAAAAGAGGGACTTCTGTGTCAGAATGTTTTTTTTCGAGTTTTCAGTTGGTATTCAAATCCTTTGGTAGAAGACTCCTGCTCACCGTTTAAGGTATAATATGTCAAAGATGTACAGAACTCTGCTGGACTTCCTAATCAACAAACCACAGATACACAGGGTGCACAAGTGTTTCACTCTCTCCAGCATCTTTAACACGGATGTCATTTAGAACTGTGTGCTGACCCTACTGTTTTACACTCGGTTCCCAAACGAACACACGCCCGGAGTCCTGGGCAGTCATATTGTCAAGTTTGTTGAAGACATAGCAATGATGAGACTCATTGCTAACATCAGGAAACGGCCTATAGAGAGGAGGTGCAACCGCATACATCATGGTGCCAGGGAATTAATGTCTTCATAAAAGTCACCAAAGCAAATGAAATGGCGACTGAATGAAGGAGAACACGGTCTACACAGACCGTTGAGAGATTCGGCAGTGAAAACTGCGAGAAGATTTAGTAGCTGGAGTGCATATCTCTCGTAACGATTCATGTCCATGAACACATCCTAAATAATCAGGAAAGCGTAATACTACCTATGCTGTTGAGTCTTTTTTTTTCTCTGAGGGACAGTGGAGAGGTGCATTATGCATATCTATTTACAGATGCGTAGTAGTGAATATCCAGACTTGCTGCACACTGCCTTGGCCAGAAAAAACTCCGCAGGGGGCCGGGAGGCTCTATACCGATTAGTCAAAACTTTCCAAAGCATAGTCAGCACTAGCTATCACGCCATCAAAGACATCGATAGAGAAATATGCCCGAATACGTATAATGATATCAAGCAGGAAACAACTCACCGAGCTCGTGAACAATTTGCGTACCCCCATCGGAATGGAGGCCAGAAAGCCTCCAGATCGGGTTCGCCAGACTCTGAAGTGCTTACCTTCGCCAAGGTGGGAGAGTCTGATTAAGATAGTTGGATGGAGACAGAGAGAAAGATATAGTCAGTGTTAGGTCGGACGTTACGAGAGTTTGGCGTTGAAAATACTTAGGGTGCTGGAGTGAGTGAGGGATTAATTGATAGCGAGAGAAGAGAAAGCGAAAGAGAATGAGAGAAGCAGAGAGAACAACAGAGGAAAAGAAAGAGATAAACAGGGAGACAGAGATGGACAGACAGAGAAAGGAGAGAGAAATCAACAGAGATAGAGTAAGAGAGAGAGAGAGTGAGTGAGATATCAAAAGAGAGAGAGGGTGAGATAGAGGCTAGAGAAAAGAACTGGAGGTCAATAAGGAGAGTGTTAAGCCGAAAGTTACGTGAGATTAGCGGCAAAAAATACTAAGCCTGCTGGAGTGAGATAGCAATTACTTTTGGGTGGGGAGGGAGACAAATCGATAGAGTGAAACAGTGAAACTAGGACAGAGAGAGGGATAGAGATGAATAGAGGGAGAGAGAAGGATTGACAAACAGAGAGAGCCGACAGACATCAGAGATACGGGAGAGCATAGAAATTCAGAGAGAAAAAAAACAAGAGAAGAGAGAGAATAATCAACAAAGCCAAAATGTCACTTATATCTTCAACGAAATAAATATCAATGTATGCTGCACAAAGTAGGCGACTCTGCCCATACAGTGGCAAACTAGTGTACGTGTATACACAGTACACACAAACACACACACACACACACACACACACACACACACACACACACACACACACACACACACACACACACACACACACACACACACACACACACACACACACACACACACACACACACACACACACACTGTGATTCCGGTTTGAATGTCATCGCTTATATCAGTTTTGCCTGTTAACGTATATTTCACAAAAGAAATGAAACAGCTGAGCCTATAGATCTGGCTGCAACATTGGAAAGAGTTGTGCGGTTACACGACAGATGAATCATCACCGACGCATGGTAAGGCAACTTCAACAGGTACTCGTGGTGGTGGGAAACCACAATCAGAAAAGGATTGTAGAGTTATATCCAGCTGCATCGCTCAATGCATAGAATCTACATTGTGTGAATTTTTGTACGAAAATCTCACTAGAATACATCACTGTGTCACTTAGGGCGCAGTAATAAACTGCAGAGTCACTCATTTGTAGTTCTCTGATGGTGACGATGAATATTTTTTTCGTCTTCTCCAAATAGCCATTGAAGCGATTTTTGGCAAACTCGGCTTTCATTTCAGATCCAGCAGAATGTTTGTACAGTATGTACTCGAGACCTTGTTCTTGGCTTTGCCGGTACCAATATAAATAATAGTAGTTCCATGTAGTATCGTAGGTGCAGCTCAAAGTCACAGCCTCCTCTTCTCTCTTCACTACCGTTGACACTGTCTGAGTGACGGAGTTTCCATGACTCGTATCTAAAAAATAACATCAAGGAATGAAATGTTATATTAACGTTTTTCGATGAATTCAGTTTCGAGCAGGCATACGAATTGTTTGTTGCGTACAAACCAGTTAAAAACGCTCCGCACACGATCCAGATGACCAACCTCCACATCTTTTTTTTATATAAAGGTTGGGTTGAGTGAGTTTCTCAGAAGCAACTTGTTGCCAAGCTTCAATAAGTTCCGATTCTACTGTTTAAATAGACAGTCCTTTTGATATAACGGACAGGAAATAAAAAGCATCCAATGGGAACCCGGCCTCTTATTGCGTGCTCCGCCTATTGCCCCAGATGCGACACGTTATGCAGTTGCCCCAGATGCAACAAGGTCCTTGCTTAATGGCAGATGCACAAAAACCTGCCAGTAACCGAGGTGCACGCGATAACTGGCCAGGTCGGCATATACAGAGAAAAGATTTTATTGAGCAGATTGAGAGAAAATAGAAGAGACAGACTAAGGATAGCTGTGTGCGTGTGTGACCGAAAAGGAGAGACAGAGACAGAGAGAAAGAAAGAAAGAGAGAGAGAGAGAGGGAGAGAGAGAGAGAGAGAGAGAAAGAATCGTCGTTCGCCAGACTGAAGACTGTAAAGCCTCGTAACGGTAGAAGTGCAAGAAAACTTGAAAATAATAATAATGAGCACCTCTTCTGCAAACGTTTCGCTGGATAGGATGCATCGTCGGATGAGAGACAACGTTAACTTTGTCATTCAATGACATGTCTTCTTTGGTATGGACAATTAGCAAAGCAAACCAGCAGCTCCTGATCTGTAAACAAAGCTGTCAGGATGTATATAAAAAAAGGGATCTATGAGTGGAAAGCAGGAGAAAGACGACAAAATATTGCGCTGGGGCCAAACACCATGTGGTGATGTTATACTGCATAGAATCAGGCACAGAAAGAGAAAGAGAAAATAAATATTGGTTGTCGAAGAAATGGTTTTCTTCTGACGATAGTTCTTACACAGCTTCACTGGCGTGACACCTGATAATGTAAACATTGACTTCATCATGATAGCGACACCCTCATGTAAATGTAATGTTCCTGAATATGTGAGAAGGTTCTTTATCACTGTAGCCACGTTCCCGGACTGAGAGATCCCTCTAACGACATTGATCTGCAGCTATCAAAATTAGTTTTTCCGTGGCACAGTCGATGGACGTGCCAAATAAATAAACGGTGGGAAATCTAAAAGAGGACTTCTTGCCGATATCATCAAAACAAGGGCAAATCTCAGACGAAGGTCTGTTCCTGCGAGATACGTAATGAAACATAAATTCCGGTTTTTTCCGAAGGGACAAACGCTGCAAAATAAATTGACTACATCAGTAAAGAAAACCATTCTTAACGATAGACCTATTGTTCTGTATTATTATTTCTAATTATCTCTGGTTTTCAGTTTCTATCCTTTCGCACTTTCCATTGCTCCTTCATTTTTTGCACATCTGTGTCTGTCTCCATGTTAGTGACAACTGCTCCTGGCTAACGTCTCCGGTTACCTCATCAGGTAACTGACGAGAGTATCCGCGTTAAAAGGCAATTAGATTGATCGTTATCAGTATGATTGATGGTTGGATAACTTGGTGCGTCATAAACATGGAAGGATATTATAAAATCAGAAGTGCGGCTGGTAACAGTGAAGTGTACGGCTGCTGCAAATATCTCTGGACGGACAGTATAGCCCTGAGACAATCTGGGTAATGCATATTATTTTCCAGAAATCGTAAAAGTACACAGGCATTGACTGTCGTCGTGCAGAGGAAACTAGAATCATCGTGTACCATCGAGACTCAGATGGCACAACGGCCAAAATGGGATATTTCTGGTATAACAGGGGACAATCGAAGTGGAAAGCACAGAAGTAATGTGGGAGAAGTTTAGGATCCACTTGAGCTGGGTTCAGGAGGACAGGGTTGTCCCACTGAGGCAAATAAAGAAATGGTAGGAAACGGGAACTGTGGCTGACGAAACGTATGAGGCAACTCGTCAAGAGGAAAAATGAAGCATATGTTAGATATAAGAAGCAGGAGGCAGGAGGGATTTATGAGAAATATAGGGTAGCCAGGAAGGAGCTAAAGAAAAGATTTAGGAGAGCTCGAATGGGACATGAGAATGCCTTGGCATGTAGGATTATGGAGAACCCCAAGACGTTCTATGAGTATGTGAAGAATAAGCAGATGACGAAAACTATGGTGGGACCGCTAAAGGATGAAGAGGGCAACATGTGCCTGGAAGTGGAAGAGTTTGGGGTGGTCCTAAATTGATACTTTGTTTCAGTATTCACAGGTGAAAAGTGATCAGGCTGAGGTCGAAGTTGAGCAGGTTTGTGTGTTGGACAATGTGAAGAGTAACGAACAAGAAGTGCTGGATCTTCTTAAAAACATTAAGATCGATAAATTCCCAGGGCCGGATATGATACATCTCAGGTTGTTGTGGGAATTGAGAGAAGAGATCGCAGGAGCATTAACTATGATCTTTGAATCCTCTTTGGCAGCAGGGGAAGTGCCGGAGGACTGGAGAATGGCAAATGTAGTTCCCTTGTCTAAAAAACGTTAATAGGGAGAAACCTGGGAACTATAGACCGGTGAGTCTTACGTCGGTATGTAAACTAGTGGAAAGGATTCTTAAGGACAGGATCTACGAGCATTTAAAGAAGTGCAGTCTACTCATGGATAAGCAACATGGCTTTGTGAAGGGAAGATCCTGCCGCACGAGCCTGATTGAGTTTTTTGAAGAGGTAACAAAATAAATTGATGAAGGTAGGGCAGTGGATGTGGTCTACATGGACTTTAGCAAAACATTTGACAATGTCCCTGATGACAGACTCATTCAAAAGTCATGAGGCATGGGATAAGTGGAACCTGGGCTGTTTCGAAAAAAACTTGTCTTAAAGGAAGAAAGCAGAGGGTAGTTGTGGAAGGAAAGTATTCTGCCTGGAGGTCGGTGACTAGTGGAGTGCTACATGGTCTGTCCTGGAAGCCCTGCTATTTGTGTTTATTATAAATGACCTGGATGTTGAGGCGGAAGGATCTCTGAGTAAGTTTGCGGATGACACGAAGATTAGAGGAGTTTTGGATGGTCCTGTAGGTTGTCGAAAGTTACAAGAGGATATTGACAGGCTGTGGAGATGGGTAGCAAATTGTCAGATGAAGCTTAATTCGGATAAGTGTGAGGTGATGCATTTTGGATGGACAAACCAGAAGACTGAGTACAGGATTAATGGTCATTTACTTAAGAGTGTGGATGAACAAAGGGACCTTGGGGTTCAAATCCATGCATCGAACCCATACATCCATTGAGGTAGCTGCACAGTTTGATAGGGCAGATAAGAAGTCCTATGGGATGCCAGGTTTTATTAACAGGGGGTTTCAGGTCAAGAGTACAGAGGTCATGTTGCAACTTTGCTTATCTCTGGTGAGACCACACTGGTGAGTATTGTGTTCGTGAGCTTGTGACAGCTCATGTTTCACAGTAGGTGAATCATCCGCTGCACTGGAGGCACCAAATGGGGAAACCTGTTCAGATCAGAGAAACTAGTTCAAGGAATAAGGCTCAGGCAATTGCATTTGTCGTCGAGCTGCTGGACACAACTTTACTCGACCTCCGTGCCAAACATTGCTATTTCTATCACAGGAATTATAGCAGACCGTCATCTAGAATTTTGGGATGGAATCCGCAAGAAGAGTAAGTGTGAGGAATGAGGAGGATCTACTATATTTTTGTACTTTCCCTTCTCCATCTTAGGTTTAGGTTTTGTTGGTTGGTGCATGTTGGCCTCTTCTTTTGTTTTATTTAGTCACCACATACCGTATTCCAAAATTCATTTGGCGCCGCTATTAATTCATTTGGTCTCACCCTTCCGGTAACGAAATTACTTGGTCAAATGAGCCTATATAGGGCAATTCTCCCTGGCTCAAACACTGTGAATACGAGAAATAATGCATCATATGCCTGGTATTTCTAGTTTCCTGTAATACCTAGACCGACAGGGAGCTCGGTTGTACTGTGGGCTCACACAGAAGTTCATTCGTGTTATTGCACCCAGTTGATTCGTTCATCAGACCATTGTCAGTGGATCGGCCGGCCTCTAGGTTTTCACACTTCACTTCACTTCAGCTTAGCACTGGTGACTTTTCCGCATTTATGAACTTGTGGTTTCCCGGCTTTACTGTCTTCAGGCTTCGAAACCGGTGCAGGTGTAGATTCTGGCCAAGGTTTGAGATATTTGTCTTTGACAAAAATCCTTTTCTCTGGTTTTATTTCAATGGCTTCATGCACCAGGCTGTAGCTAAAGCCACCCAAGCAGCACAGTAGCTTTGTGACTTTCGAAGTCAATCCTATGACCATTCTGAATGGCTGTTCTGCTACCGCCGGTTTCTCCGCGAAACCTGAACAGATACACGATTTTGTGGATGTTTCTTTCACTTTCTCATGCGTTTCAGAAATTGCAAACTTGCACAATTTTGAATTTGCCAAATGCATAGATTGCAATATACCCATTTACATCACTGCTAACGTTGAAATTATTCTATTAATCGTGACCACGCAAGACAATTGTATCCTGGTCCTCTTTAAACAGGTTTCTACACTGTTAATAAGATACTCTACTCCCTTTAATGATCTACATACTCTCTCCGCATTACGACAACAACTCTGACTGACAATAACTCTGACGCTACTGTGTCCAGTAGCAGTCTGTTCGTCTGACATACTCTAAGACATATATGGAAGACTTTATTTTGTTTACAAAATGAAAACAGGTAGCTCTTGAAGTGAAGAAACAATGCAGAAAAATAATCGTTTCATTTAACTCCGGTTCCTGTTGCATTGGACTGAGCTGCTGGACAATCTAGATTTATTTCCCCGGTGCAGTATTGCCTCTGTTCCCAATGCACAATGCAAAAGTAAGCTGTAAAATGAGATATTATAATGGATATTAAAATATTTTATATAGCTGCTTGGCGGGATATTCATAGCTGCCGCTTGACCCAAGTGCATTGACGCCTGATATATATTTTGTTTTGCTTTTGTTTGTTTTTTTTTTGTCGCAGCACATGCAGTGTATGAGATCGGTGTAAATTGATATAAAAATAATTTCAAACTTAGGTGAAAAGCTTTTGAATCTGAATATGATGATATGGGAGATTCTGTAACTGAGGGTGAAGTGCAATGGTTTTTCCAATTCATGCGTTCAGAAACGTCACAGTCTGAAATTTAACAACTATTTCTATCTTTCATAATGGTGAGAAAATCCATTATTCGGCCCAATTGAATTGATTTCCATTTCCTCAGCGTCTCTCATTATGGGTATCCGGCTGCACAACACATTTTTTTGAAAATGTGAATAAAAAAGTTGCATTCTTAGCGATGGTGAGCGACGCATCCATTATCGCGAGACCAATGCCCCGCAAGCCACGCGTCTCAAAATTAGTATGTGCAACTATACAGTACTTCCATCTTGATTTTATGCTTTTGCAACGTCTGTAATATCCTGGTAAGCGATAACTTTGAATGGAGTATAGGTACACATCATTCATCACAAATGTTCGTTCCTGTATCAGAATATACTATTATCTTGCTGATTTAAACCCGAATAATAAGGAGACCTGTGCTGGTAATTAAAAGTGGCTTTCTCATCTTCACCCATGCAATACTGAGTCAGGAGGGTATTAGACAGATTGAGCTGGGCTATTATATTACGAGCCATGGTGAAAGGTTACATACAATTCCTTTGCTTGCTGTCGATGTTATGGGGTACTGTTATTATGTGACGGAGAAACTTAATGGATTGGATCTAGAGCTGTGGAGAACATGGTGGGAGGGAGGATTTTGCCATTGACAACTTCAAGGAATTGGTCAGGAGTAGTAAATAATGAAAACTTTAGTTATTCGAAATAAAAGAGAAAAACGAAACATAATCAACAGGTCAGACATCACCTTTACAGCTGTGAACTCCAATTCGAAAGGAGGAAAGCGAGGAAGAAATCAGGTTCTGTGCAACCAAACATCAGGGATCGCGGGTACTGGAGAGGAAACGATCTATCTAATTAAATAATATGACCATATTAGCCACACAATCCTTTATATTGTTCAATAATGCCTCGATATTGCTTAACTTGTGTAGGGTTGTATACTGCCCAGCTGCAACATGGCGAGCAGACTATATTATTAGAATACGAGGCAGAGCTGCTAGAAACATAGAAACATAGCAAATCTACGCACAATGCAGGGGCTTCGGCCCACAATGCTGGGAAAACATGCACTTTATTTAGATATTACGTGGGGTTTCTCGTAGCCCTCTATTTTTCTAATCTCCATGTCCATATCCAGGAGTCTCTTAAAAGACCCGAACTTATCCGCCTCCGCCAATTTTGCAATTAGCCCATTCCACGCACTCACCATTCTCTGTTTCAAGAAATTACTCCTGACAGCTCCTCTGTACCTACTTCCAAAGGCCTTCTCCGGTTAGCCATTTCAGCCCTGGGAAAAAAATAGCCTCTTACTAACCATACGATCAATGCCTCGCGTCATTTTATACACCTCTATCAGGTCAACTCGCACCTACCGCGGCGACAAGGAAAAAATACCGAGTTCACTGAACCAATTCTCATAAGTCATGCTTCCCAATCCAGGCAACAAACGCGTTAATCTACTTTGCACCCGTTCTATCGTTCCCATATCCTTGCTCTAGTGAGGTGACCAGAACTCAGCACAGTACTCCAAGTGGGGCCTGACGAGGATCCTTTGTAGCTGTAACATGATTTTTCGGCTCTTAATTTGAATCTCACGGTTGATGAAGGCCAATGCACCGTCTGCCTTCTTAACAAAAGTGTCAACTTGCACAGCAGCTTCGAGTGTTCAATGGACTTGGACTCGATGATCCGTCTGATCCCTGAGGTCCCAGAACAGATCCCTGAGGCACACCACCGGTTACCCACTTTCATGCAGAATATGACCCGTTTACAGCCACTCTTTGCCTTTTGTAAGCAATCCAATTCTAAATCGACAAAGCAAGGTCATCTTGAATCCCATGTCTTCTTGCTTTCTAAATAAGCCTTGAAATGCCCTTCTGAAATCATTATGCACCACATATACTGTTCTATATTCATTAATCTGTTAGTCGCATCCTAAAAAAAAATCATTCAGTCTCGTAAGTGACGACCAGCTTTTGCCAAAGCCATGGCAATCATATTATGCCTCTCCAAATGTTCAGAAATCCTGATTCTCAGGATCGTTTCCATCAATTTACGAACCATTGAAATAAAACTCACTGTTCTATAATTTTCTGCGATATCTCTACACCCTTTCTTGAATAAGGGAACAATATCTGCAACCGTCCAACCGCCCGGAATCTGTCCTGTCCCCATTGATGATTGAAGACTCGTTACCAGAGGCTCAGTAATCTGTTTCACTGCACGCTAAAATAGCATGGGGTGCTTCTTATTCAGTACTGGAGACTTATACAAGTTGATGCTTTCTAAAACCTCCATCACATCCTCATTTAATTTATATATGCTCAAGCATTTCAATACGCTGTAAGTCATCCTGACAAGAGCAAATGTCCAATTTCCGGAGTTAATACTGAAGCGGAGTATTCACTAAAATCTCTGCTATCTCCTTCGGTTCCATACACACTTTTCGGCTTTCACACTTGATTGAACGTCGAATCCACTTGCTCTTCTTATAAGGTAAGGACATATTCGGCACAGCTTTGTGGGACGCCACGCACATATCCCGTGAATACTTGCCGTTTGTTCTTATCGCACTCCAAGGCTTTGTTAAATGATATAGAATTATGAACACTATGTTCAAAATGTTTTTCTACTGAAAGACTTGACACCGGTTTATTTCTCAACACCATATCAAATACAACCTCTACTCTTGGAGGCCTATCTACATATTGTGTCATGTAACCTTCCTGAACAATGCTAATAACTCTACCGCATCTAAACCCGTTGCTCTAGGGAGATGCCAATCATATTTGTGAAATTAAAATCTCTCACTTTGGCAACTCTGTTATTATTACAGCTTTCCAGAATCTCTCTCCCTGCCTGTTTCTCGATGTCCCGGTTACTATTGCTTTGTTTATATAACACCCAGTAGAGTTATGCACCCGTTCGGTTTTCTAACTTCCACCAACAGAAACTCAGTAGACAATCCCTCCGTGCCTTCCTCCTCTTCTGCAGCAAAACTTTCGATGTCGAGTGGTTGATGATGGCCTTAGAAAGATTAGGGTCATAGGCAAATGAATGGCAGATGGAATACAATGTTATAAATTGTACACTTATACACTTTGGTGGAAGAAATGAAATGTTTGTCTATTTTCTATACGTTGTGAGAAAAGAGAAAATACATATAAACGGAGGTGGACAAGGATTCCCGTGTCCTTGCAGGTTAATCCGCAGGTTGTGTCTGCTGGAGCCTGTAGCATTCTTTTAAAGAGGACTAGATTGTAAAAGCAAGAAGATAATGTTGAGATTTTGTAAACCACTGGCAAGGTCTCACTTGTAATATTATGAGAAAGTATTGAAACCTTATCGTCGAAAGGATGCATTGACGCTGGAGACGGTCCAAAGAAGATTTACGAAATGGATCTATGGTTCAATTGTTTGTTCTTTAAAGAACATTTAACTATTCCAAGCCTGTATTCACTGGGATTCAGAAGAACGGGAGGTTACTTCAGTGAAATCTATGGAATGGTGAAATACCTTGATGGAAAGGAGATGAGAAGGAATAACTTTATCCAGCCAATGGCGAATCTACAGATTTTTTGCCACTGACCAATGTGGAGGTCAGATCTTCATTATATTTAAGGAAGAGGACGTTAGATAATTGATTGGTTACAGCATGAATGGATTCGAGGACCAGACAGAAGATTGGGGCTCGGAGATATTTGGATTAGCTCTGATGAAATAGCGTAGCAGACGTAATGGGGAGATGACTAATTCTGCTTCTGTATCTTATGGTATTATGGAATGTTCAGTGAAATGCACCTGAGGGGAACACATTAATAGTAAACTCAAACCGAAATGAAGCACTAAGATTAACTTGTCTTTTAACGAGCGGACCACCAGATTTTCCGATTCGTCTGAGGTGTGCCCGCAATCATACTGCACAATACAGAACGTATATGAAGGCCCAGGAAACTTCATTCAACAACGGCAAATGTTCACTGATAGTATAAGCATTGTATTACTCTCGATCCTCCGGATTAATACCACGTGTTCACATTCTAAGTAGAAGTAGCAACAAAACAATCAAAGGTAAAATCTGTTCATTATCGGCAAAGTCAGACGTGACAACGGAGTAGAAAGGGCATAAAATTTAGCTGGTGATGTTAGCCACTGAACACGCTTGGCAGCTCGCAGTGTCTGGAATAGCGAACCAGTCCCACGAAGAGAAAGACATGCGCACCTGAACACCCCCACAGCATGTGTTTAGGAAAGCATCGTTCTGCCGTTTCTCGCAAAGCGTTCCTCATGGTCATTTCATGCTGCGTGAGATAATATAATTTTTTTCGTTAAGCTCCTTTAATTGTGTACTCAATCGAGTAATTCTGCACTCAATGATGGACCATCGTCGGCATAGCAATTTTCTGAATGCCAAAGACCAACCGTTGCTCAGTAATGGTTGTTCGAGAAGAAGTAAATATGAAGGAGGCAGCACTTCTCTCTCTTCTCAATGGACAACCGGAATGATCCGACATATGTTTACTCAGCACGGTGCAAAATAATTAATGTGGACGTGGTACCAAGAGAATTACTCCAGGCCCATGATTCAATTGCTTCTTTTTGAATCTACAGCCAAATGGAGCAAAAATGTCCCAAGTTCTAAATATTGTTACCCATTCAGGTGAAAATGCATAGGTTAGCAATACCTTCAATCGCAACACGGTTGATTGGGCATCACGAATGTTGCTGAGGACACTCCTGCGTTGCTTTGGTTAGGTTCTGCGACGATTATTTGGGCTTTCAATTCTGAGGGTTGTTAATTTTAGTGATTTGTAGATAGTTGAAACTCCAGCTGTCAGGATTTAGATTCAGCCCAACTACAATGTTCTGTTCTCTGGTGACAGGAGCTGAACTCGCGTTCTCGGCCGGTTAAAGAGAGGCCAAGTCCTAAACATGAACTTCACCGGAACTTGGAGACTTGGGGCCACCTTTATGAGTTTGAATTTGCTTTGATGCGGAGGGAGACGTGTTTTGATGATTTACAGGTAATCGACGGACTTCTTGAAGAATGTTCATTTTCCTTTCTTTAGAATTATACCTACATCCTCCAAGCGAGATGTTTCTATGAAGTAGTCTAGCAAGATCATTACACTCAGATTTTACAGTTATTAAAATATTACTGATGTAACTACTGTCACATTGGATATCCTCAATCAAATTATCAATATGGTGCAGAAGTAGACAAGGTCAGAAATTACCCCTAAACGTAGAGGTCTTCTATTATTTATGCGTGGCATCTCTGTAATGGCCAGGGAGTCTTCGTCAGAATTACCTGATTATTGGCGGGTTCTTATGACTTTTATTGAGGACTTACAGACCGCTGGGAAGTTTGCTTCAATCGGTGGTATCAAATACGTCTCGGTACGTATCAAATCGGTCCCAGTACGTCTCCAAGGTGTGCAGAGCATTCTGCCCAGCCTTGGGTGCATCATTCAACCTATCATTTGGCTTCCACCCCAGACAAATGGACAGACGGAGCTGATTAACCAGGACATGGAAGCAACTTTGCGTTGAGTGACCGAAAGTACTATTAAAGTACTTATTAATAGTACTCATCAAACAGATTGCTCTCAGCGCCGGAATCAACTAGGGCCGATAGGGGCAAGGACTGTTGTTGGAGATCACAGTGGCAGAGATCTGCATTCGGGTTTGGGGTCTGAAGGGAGTATTGTGCGACCCAACTGCATTGGTTCTTCTTCCCGGACGGTGTGGACAGATGGAGCAGGAAGGAAACTTGGGGAAGCCGGGGAAGGCGAATTGGTGGAAGGTAGGGAAACGGGGCGTAGATTTACCCGAGGAGCTGGGTGACAAGTCCTTTCCCTCCGACAATCCCGCAACCGGTCATCCAGCATAGTCGCTAAAGAGATTAACGCATCCAGGCTTCCCTTATCATCTTTCGCTGCCGGTCCTTAATCCCTTCTGCGAGACCCTGTAGGAAGATCTCCCATAGGGCGTCGTCGTTCCATATGAGTCGGCTGCATTCGATGGCATATTTAGTCACACTCCGTGGACCGTGACCGGGGTCAGCAAGCGTCTACCGGCGTCCTTTCCGTGAAGGAGCTGTTTGAAAACCTTCCGCATCTCCGAGACGAAGGTAGTAAAGGAGACGCAAACCACGGGTTGGTTGTCCCAAATACCCGTAGCCCATGCCAGGGCATTCCCTCGCAGCAGCCGCATGACGTACGCGAGCTTCCACTTACCTGATGCATATGTTCGTGGCTGTTGCTCGAAAACCAGGGATCATTGTAGTAGGAATGGCTTACACCTCCCTAGGTCCCCCGCGTAGCGTTCTGGCTCCGGAGCATACGGCTCTCGAGGGGTTCGTGTTGCCGGTTCCAGGGGCACAGACGGTCCAGATTGCCCGGATGGGTTGGCCGGAGTTGTCGGCGCGTGTGGCGGTCTAAAGAACACAGACATCCTGTCCACTTGTTCACTGACCTTCCCCACACTTGTGGCCAGCGTATGGAGGTGTTCCGTAACTTCCCGAAGCAATTCGTTGTGGGCACCCAGTAACTGGCCATGGCTGGCGAGGGCCTGTTGCACGGGATCCGAGTCCGATGTGTTCATGGCTGGCTAGATTGTTCTGTGACACGGACGTGACAGGAAAACGATCCCAAGTGCAGGACTCCGACGCGGAGGCAGGATCAGGAGGCAGTATCTCCGTAGCGAGTGTAAAATCGGGGCCAGGCTGAGTCAGGGCCTGGGAGACTTGGTTTACCGAGAGATACGGGGTTGAAGACTTGGAGCAAGGTTCCTCTCTCTCTGAGAGTCGACCAACAATCTGGCAAGGGCTGACCGGAGCTGTCGGAGTCTATCCTCTGGTGGCGAATGGAAACCAGGTGCTGGTGATTGAGAGGAATTGGGAAAGATTGGGAATCAAGTATGGGGATTAAGGACCAATCAGGGAAAAAAGGGAAAAGGTGTGACATGCCAGCCAGGATAATGGCACATTAAGAGATAATAGATGAACTATGAAAGGAAGCTAGCAAATAATATCAAAGAGGATACGAAAAGCTTTTTTCAAGTATATAAACAGCAAACGACAGGTAAGAGTAGATAGAGGACTGATAGAAAATGATGCTGGAGAAATTGTAATGGGAGATAAGGAGATGGTGGAGGAATTGAACAAAAATTTTGCATCAGTCTCAATGAGGAAGACATCAGCAGTATACCGGACTCTGAAGTGTGTCAGGGAAGAGAAGTGGGCGCAGCCACAACTACGACAGAGAAAGTACTCAGAAAGCTGAAAAGTCTAAGTGTAGATATTCTGCCGGACCAGATCGAATGGACCCTCGTGTTCTGAAGGAAGTAGCTGTGGAGACTGTGTTGGCATTAGTAATGATCTCGTAAAAGTCAATAGATTCTGGCATGGTTCCAGAGGACTGGAAGATTGCAAATACCACTCCACTATTTAAGAAGGGGACAAGGAAGCAAAAATGGAAATATAGACCTGTTAGCTTGACATCGGTGTTTGGGAATTTGTTGGAGTCGATTGTCAAGGATGGGGTTACGGAGAACCTGGAGGCATATGACAAGATAGGCCGAACTCAGCATGGTTTCCTTAAAGGAAAATCCTGTTTGCTAAACATATTGCAAATTTTTGAGGAAATTACAAGTAGTCTACACAAGGGAGATGTAGTGGATATTGTGTATTTGGATTTTCATAAGGCCTTTGACAAGGTGCCGCAAATGAGACTGCTAAACAAGACAAGAGCCCATGGAATTACAGGAAAGTTACATACGTAGGAAGAGCGTTGGCTGACTGGCAGGAAACAGAGATGAGAATAATGGGATCCCATTCTGGTTGGCTGCCAGTTACCAGTGGTGTTCTACAGGGGTTCAGTTTTGGGGCCGCTTCTTTGTACGTTGTATATCAACGATTTGGATTATTGAATAAATTACTTTGTGGCAAAGTTTGCTGAATATACAAAGACAGGTGGAGGGGCCGGTAGTGCTGAGGAAGCAGAGAGTCTGCAGAGAGACTTGAATGGATTGGGAGAATCGACAAAGAAGTGGCAAATGAAATACAAAGTTGGAAACTGTATGGTCATGCAGTTTGGTAGAAGAAATAAAAGGGCAGACTATTTTTTAAATGGGAAGAAAATTCGAAGTTTTGAGATGCAACGGGAATTGGGAATCCTCGTGCAGGATACCTTTGACTTTGCCCTCCAGGTACAGCCGATGGTGAAGAAGGCTAATTCAACGTTGGCATTCATTTCGATAGGAATAGAATACAAGAGCTGGGACGTAATGATGAGGATATATAAGGGACTGGTAAGATCTCACTTGGAGTACTGTGTGCAGTTTTGTGCTCCTTATTTAACAAAGGATATGTTGACGTTGGACAGGGTTCAGAGAAGATTCACTGGAATAATTCTGGGAATGAGAGAGTTAATATATGATGAACGTTTAACCTCTCTTGGACTGTACTCCTTGGAATTTTTAAGAATAAGAGTGGAGGTGGCTCACAGAGACATTTCGAATGTTAAAAGGCATGGGCAGAGTTGATGTGGCAATGTTGTTTCCCATGGTGGGGGAGTCTAGTACGAGAGGGCATGATTTAATGATTGAAGGGCGGCCATTCAGAACAGAGATTAGAAGATTTTTTTTTGCCAGAGGGTGGTGCATCTGTGAAATGTGTTGCTACGGGCTGCAGTGGAGGCCAAGTCATTGGATCTAGTTAGGGCAGAGATTGATAGGTATCTGAGTAGACGGGGCATCAAAGGTTGTGGTGAGAAGGCGGGGGAGTGGGACTAAATGGGAGAATGGATCAGCTCGTGGTAAAATGGCGGACCAAACCCGATGGATCGAATGGCCGAATTCTGCTCCTTTGTCTTATGGTCTTATCATCTAATTCCCTGTGCACATTTTCGTCCTCAATCGAAATAAGACCAAACTTGGTCATAAACCAAAACATAAACACCTACAATAATTTATTTCTAATCGGTCAACAATCTTATAAATTCTTACAGACAGGTAAGATAGTCTAAACCGACGTCAGTAAACTATGGTGATAGAAGTGTACTGGAATATTCATTTTCTGTTTTTTTGTATTTATTTCTGAGTTTTATTCCATCAATTGAAAACCAATGGCATTTTATTTCATGATTTTTCATGTTGGTTTTGTATCTCGGACCTCATAAGTCGAGATTGATCCTTGTACACAATAGAGCGACGCAGCAGAACTGCAACGGTGCTACGAATCCCCCAAAGTTGTTTATAAAGTAAACAAGCACAGAATCCTTTTAAAAGTATCAACAAGAACGGAAGGAATATTGTGGAAAAGCAAGCGCATCTGGCATGGAATGCAACGGTATCACAGAGATGTGAAGTTATTTCAGAAAAGAGCACCCAAGACTGGGGAAAAATCTGCATCCAGACGAACTCTGAACTACGGGGAAACATGTGACAACAGTGTTAAGATGCCCCTCTATTTCTAATTGGAGCATTCGCATAAAATATATATATATATATATATATATATTTTTTTTTTAAAGTCAAAATCAGAACGCCCGCGTTATGCTTCGGTGGTTCGATACAATCCTCCCTAACACCTGATATCATAATTTCAATTCTGGATCTGTCCAAGAACTCTGCACGACCACTAATGCAGAAGAGACCTTGCATCGTCGCAGTTTAAACTCACAAAACATATTTCATCTGTCGTGATTTTTTTCGCTGTCTGTCTCACTGAGACACGCACCATTGAATCTGTTTTATCTGTATGCTGATCTCTGACATATGGTACTTGTAACGTTAACGATGTGCGTTTATAGAGACCTTCTTTTAACTGGCAGTAAAGTGGGTTTGTGGCATAGAAAAAAAATATACTGCGGAATCTGACCCAAGGATATTCGTGAAGGAATGCGTCGTTCCTCATTTGTCTATTGCAGACTAGAAACAGATCAGGCATTTTTAGGATTGCTCTTCTTTTCCTCGTGCTACAATTCTTCAATGAATATCTCAGAGATTTTCCGTGATGTTCAGCATATAAAAACATTGTGTTCGAAACCGGTGGAGGATAACTGCATCTCTGCAGCACAGCCTAAGTTTCCTGAACCCTGAATTCAGTGGGATTCTGGGTTCCCAAATATTTGACACACACCCATGGAAGAAAACAAGAAACGCCTAAAGATTTTCCAAGGGAAAGATATTTTCTCGAATGGGCATGCATTCATTATAAACTGAAAACACTGGGCAGAGAGGGCATACGTATAAATAACAAAAAAATACCAGATAGGCCACGTGACGTCTGCTGTGGAGTATGGCAGGCAACGGTTCAGTTTTTTGATCTTGCTGTTCTGACGGTTCATTAAAAAGCGCTCGAAGAATACCGTTGGCCCACGAGTCAGGTTTTTTGATAGAAAGATACAAAAAAAGAGAAAACAAATACAACGACAAGATTCGTTGTTTTATTCGAATTAGGAAGGGTGTTGGGCAATCAAAATTAGCTTTTTTGACATGCTTTCTTTCTATAAGCTTATTACATGTTATTTGCTTCTGTGACAAGAAAATCAATCTCTTGAACAATATTTTCTGGTTGGTAGCATCTGTAGACAATGAAACTGTGTTATCTTTTTCGAGTTATCCCTGTTTTCCCTTACTGTGAGGTTAGCCAGATCGTGCGGAACGTGCGAGATCATTGTTTTTGATCATGATTGATATTGGCAACTATTTCCCCAGAAGTAGTATGCCATTGTTAGCTTCCAGTAAGTAAACTGGTTCGCCTAACCATTATAAATGTTCTTCCGAGATTATCTACATGGCATCAGTGGTCGCGCGATCAGGAAATGAGATATGCACTGGCAACTTGTACGACCATACGCCACCAGTACCCATGGCCTCATGGACCGGGATACGGGAAAAATAGGTGCTGCACCGAGTCTAAGAGCAACTTGCAGGCCCCTGAAGGGAAGGTGCACCGTACACCTTTGATAGTTGTACACCCGCTTCCACAATATGGCCATTTTTTATGGCAGCGGTCATGACTTACCGCACCTTCGAATACATTTGATATTTTTTTAGAGCTGAGGATATGTTACTGCGTTATGAAATACTATTTGATTTATTTCTTTCCTGTGCTGGCAGGGAAAAAAAAAACAAGCGCAATATAATCGTTCTTTACTGCACCTGGGGATATTTCGGGTTCATAAGTGACAGGTGCTGGAAGGTGAATAGTGGATTTACTTCAGAAAGAAGTATTCATTGGAAAGTGAAATCATGCCGTGTTATTGATGTTAATTACAGTTGCACAAAGTATTTTTTGTAATGGTGATATTATCTGGACAGAACACACACACACAGTACGCACACTGCGCCGGAAATCAACTGCTGTCCTTCACCAAACTTTTTCAGCAAACACTCCATTCATGAAAATTTATTTTAAATCATATGAATGAAATAAGCCAATCTATTTAATGCAATACTGAATGCAAAAGTTCGCTGTCAGACTCTCATCGATTTAAGCATACACGACGGCGTGAACCACCTCTAAATTGTATCACCTCTACTCCTAAAACAATCGGATTATGCAGGCCGACAATCAGAAGTAACTTTCGAGGTCTGAATTTATTAAATTACGTGTAATTTGGTATACTTGTCATACAACCTGTGCTGTAGTGGAAAGAAAAATCAGATAACATTTTTTGTCAAGACAGACTCGATCGATTTTCCTTAATATTTGCCAATGTACTTGCTGATCCGATTGTGTGCCCCTCTATTCAATTTTCAAATCGTCCTCGATTATCTCATCATGAAATTATACTTTGTCGTTGCTTATGTTAAGGCTAGGAATACGAGACCATAACACGTGGGAGTAAAAGTTAGGCTACTTCGTCCGTTCAATCTGCTGCGCTGTTTCATCAGGACTGATTTATTTTCCCATTGTAACTCAGTCACGGTTGATCTGCCCATAATTTATGGCGCAATTAATATCCAAGAACTGGGACTTTAGCGTTAAATGCACCCAATGACCGGCCTCAACTGCTGCGGCTCTACAATCCACAGAATCCCCCCTCTTCTGGTTAAAGAAATTCCTTCGCATTTCTTCCAAATTCTCAACTCACAACAACAACTTACGTGCCGTTTGGTCCTATATTTACCAATATAGGAAGCATCCGTTGCAGGTTAACGTGGTCGTAGTCTTTCAATATTCAATACTGCTGAATAATATTCTCCTAATTTTTTTCTAATCGCCAACGAGTATAACTCCATAGTTGTTCATGTGCATCGGTTCCTCCTCGAATTGCTTTGAAAATCGCTTGCGACCTATCAGTCTGTTTGGCTGCGCTCCATGCCTTTATCTTTCCAGTTTTGTTGAGGGTTCCTATTTTGTTAAACAATCGCGTTTGCGACACCCTGTCTGAGGGTTTCGGAGACTCAAAGAAAAAAAAATCATATTACTCAGCTTGTCTACCTTTGTTTTTATTTAATCATACAGTTCCAAAAGGATTGTTATGGAATTCTCCCCTTCAGGAAACGATACTGAATTAGGGCTTTTCTATCCTGCTCCTCTGTTTACCATGAAACATCATGCAAAAAGAAACACCACCACACTGCTGCGCTTCAATGACATCACGACGTTTTACTGTGTTGTACAAGGGATAGTGCCTGGAACAGTGCTACGACTTCTGGTGATTTACTAAAGAAATTACATTGCGAAATGCAATAATATTGGGCTGCAAAAAGTTAATTGGATAGAATATTTTAAATTGAAATGTCGAAGGCAAGAAGTTTGTCGAATAATCTGCATTAAATTCATCAGTGTACGTGACAGGAGCCAATTGTCCCTACTTTTATGAGCAAAACATGTCTTGCGAAATGAAGAATAAAACCAACAGAAATGAAGGCGCAGCTCATGTCAGTCCATCCAAAAATGCGTCTGAGCTGCCTTTATTTTTGTCTTCGTAGAAAGTTGGTCGAAGAAATTGTGACTTTGAATGATTAAATTTACCATTCAATGGAAACTCTTTCATGAAACAATCACATAAACCTGCATACCTGATTGCCATACTAAATAGGGTCAACACAATGGGACAGATTTAATTAAATCCATCTGTACAGCAAGTGGGTGAGCTTTATGTGGACTGGAAGTGAGGGGTTAGGAAAACTGTAAAGTATCCCTTCATCAAGTAATGTGATACTTTTTTGGAATATTTGTCATCTCATTTCGCATTTTACAATACGTCATTGAGAGCTTCGAAATTCCCAAACAGTATGCTATTCGATGTACCTACAGACATTTCAGTGCCATCAGGATTTTTAAAAATCTTTTTACGCAAGATGATGCTATTAGAGAGCAATTCCTATTATCTGCATCCATTCCAGAAATTGGCAAAATATGTCGACGTTTTATGAATTGTACAACGTTTTTACTCAAACAGGAATTTGACTGGAAGCAACAGCTGTCTACCTTTTGGATAGATGGAGCTGTTGAGACACCAGACATTGCATCTGGTTCAGCCACTTCAGTAAACATAGAGGCTCCAAACGTCAGTTTCAGTCTTACACAGATTTTCAATGGCAAACAAGACTAGTCGAACAGCCCTGAAAGAAGTCCTGTCAACAGACATATGATTTATCAACCATTTTTAAAGCATATCACTGAAAAATCGTAGTTTAAAGGACTTTGTTGCGAAGTGACCGCAGACTACTCCCCAAACTGAAGTTCCTTGGTTTCCCAGAGGAAGTCTTGGAAGCGCCTGTTAGCAGTCAGGACGGAAGTTTTACTTTTGCTGAAAAAAAATAAAGTTACCATCAATTAGAACAGTTAGAAATAATGGCATGTACCGTTGGGTCGGCTTGACTGGCCGATATTTAATACCATATGAATGAAATAAATCTTTCTATTTAATATCCTGAAGTCACAATTATGGATGCTACTGGAAATGAAATAACACTTTCTTAGCAGAGAAGCGAAGCAAATAATAAAGACCGGCATCTATGCAAACTTAAAAAGCTAGAGGAAGTGTTTTCCCAAGATAAATTTGCGGTAGAATATTTTTTTTAAAAAAAAATTCTTTAAAGCAAGACATTTACAAACACCGAGAAACATTTCTTAAGTTTTTAAGGAATTAACACTCCAAATTGGTAATTTAAATTTGAACATCGGATCTGCAATCCTTTGCTGTGTAATACACTCGAAGATGATAATCTTCCGACCTCGTTGACCTTGGAACAACAGAAAATACTACAATTAGTTTTTAAGTCAAACGGCCTTGGGTAATTACATTCCTCCTTCAAGAAGTCAATCTTCACATAATAGAGCAAAATATGTCAGGTTGAATTTCAATGTCAACAACATATGTTTACGAATCACACAGTTCAACACCTGTGACCATTAAAACGAAAACGAAAGAAAATCGAATTCGAGTTTATAATCGAATTTTATAAAATATGGATGCCATCTGCTGAGGACTGCGTCCAGTTACCGTAAAGAGTTCTAGGGAGGGGCAAAATAGATGCAACTTCCTGGCATGGGATAAAGGAGCTTCGTTATGACGTGAGCCTGCTAACGCTAGCTTTGTTCTCCAATGAGCGGCGGTGAATAAGAAGGGACGTCGTTGTGGTACATAGAATGACTGGCATAGATAGAGCAGACCGCAAGAAAAAAAAAATCCTAATATCGTTTAGATACTTAGAGATGCACTGAAGTTATTGCGATGGAAAATGATGGTGCCCTGTTTCACTTAGTGAGCACTAAATACTAGAAAAATCTCAAGGAAACGTCCATTGCAGATGATTAGCTAATAATACAGCGGTATGAAAATAGAGAAAATAGACGGAAGTTTGTGCACCCAAGTGCTGAGAGATCAGTTTGATTGGAATCATCCCACTGTTCTGTCTGTGACGAATTAGCCTGCCGTGCAAGCTTACGTCCTGAACAAAATTGATCTATAATCTAGGATCCTTGTACTGATTGTTTACTATATAATATAGTGTTCAATGGCAAGAATATAGCCGCTCTTTTCCAGAATATTCGTGTGCTTTTTAATCTCAAAACCTTGTTTCGTAAATATCGTTAACGACAGTTGAAGGAACTCGATATTATGCATCTGTCTGAACCTTCAGGCAATACTTGCTGAATGTATAGTTATTTCATTTGACCTGCTCTTTGTAACACTGGCTCAACTTGGTAATCCTTATTAATGCAGAACCAAAAAATGTTCTGACAGCCTTCTTACTTTGTTTCGTGTTCGAACTAAGAGAAAATTATATAATGTTGCATGAGTTAAGTGTTCTAGCTTTTCTATCTTCTACGGACTACCAGCTGAACATTGCATAAACTTTTATTTGCAATGTTCTGATGTACTGCTTAGATGTATTTTTTTTTTATTTTTTCCCCCCCTGCATTGCCTTCTCCATGGACAAACCAATATTAAGCAGACAGATGCTTTATTTCTTGGAAAACGACTGGAGCACCATCATTTTTTTTTCAGTCCAATCATTACATTTGCTTTATCTTACATAAATATAATAATTTTTGAATATCATGTTTATTGTTGGTGTGCATTTCTTCTTGCTTCAGCGATTGAAATGCTTGCATGTGCGAACATTTTCAAAAATCTCACCAACTCTGATTCACTGGTTCGTTTCATTTGCAGTCGAATCTTAAGGTACAATGATCACTTTAAAAGTTACAAAATTAGGTAAATTCTTTTTACGCTCTTTGTGCATGGAAAGTATATTTCCCTGATGTTTTCATTTTTTGTTTCTGAAACTCAAAACTGATGCACTCAAACAATTCAAAAGCACAGTTATCACCACACCAGCTCCCTGGTATAATTACATATTAGGCCTCTCTCGTTACACAGCATGCACACAAGCATTACTTTTAGCAATGAAGATACTGTAATAATTTTCCAAATTTACAATACCAGAAGTAAATATTTCATACAGGCAACTATCTTTTCTCCTGCTTCAGATTCATTTTGTTGAATTTGGACGTTCATTTTATTCGACATCCTCAGTATGCAAAAGAAAACACACGTTATCATTTGAGAACAGGAAGAAATATAATCAATAATTGAAAGATTTTAACAAGAAATTATAATTGCAATTTGAATTTAAATAGAAATTCCCAAAAACAATCAGAACATGGATATTTTTCATATCGAGCAAACACAAAACAACATATCATAATACAAGTAAATGTTACCGAACACTGATAGGCACAATTGCAAAAGTAATATCGTTTAAGCAGACAGCATGTTTGTTCAGCGGGCCGGCGATTTATTACCAATGAACTATCCATTTCCACTCTTTGTTTGTTCTTAAAATTTGTAACTGTGTGTTGCTAACTCGTAACTGGGTGTCTTGCCAGTAAAGATAGAAGTGTCCGTTGGAGTCTGGTACTATTTTCAAAACAGTGTTTATTAGTAAAAATATACAATTCAATATCAACAATGCAAATATACAGATAATACACGTTAGCAATACTAAACCTAAAAGTGTGGGTATAATAATAATCAATAATAAACAAGCTCTATCGTTGTCTAGGGGATAAGGAATTATCATGGGCAAGTATAAATTTCAGTTCATGTAGGCTGAGGTAGTTGTTGGTTCTTTTGTTGTAACCGTTGGAGGGAGAGTGCGCGAGAGAGAGAGCGAGCAAACAGTAACAGCTATTGTCTTGCAAACCTTCCTTTACTTCCTTGATCCGTCGATGTGTTGTTGTGGCCATTCAGGTATGACCCCTCTGTCCTTTAGCTAGACCGTTTTTCTGTGGTGGACTCGTCACCAGGCAAGGGTGGACACACACACAAGCCCCCACCGGCCTCGCTATAAACACTGTGAGTTAAAATTGACCGAACCTTCGTTCGGTCTCCGATGCCCCACACTTTCTCGTGGGTTCCAATACTTAAGCAGTGCTCTCTAGTGTGTCTCTTGGTGCGTCACCTGGTGTGCCTGAGTGGTGTCTCCCCAGACCTCACTTTTATCCCTACTCACGGGGTCTCAGGTGTCAATCAGTTTTGAATGGCTGAGCCCATCAAACCAGCCCACTCCGGCTGTCCACTGAGGAATTTTAATGAACAGAATAGTGCCAAGTAAACAACCCTCTCCGGACCCGTGAGTCTTACAGGAGTCATAATATGGTCTCTCTCCCCATGGTGTTATCAGCAGCAGATTTTCCAGTCCCTGTAGGTTTTTGTTTCATCTCTTTCTCTCTCATTAACACGTGGAAACAGTAACAGTTTGTAATTCTCCCAGGGGAGGGGGACATGGGCAACCTTGCACCCTTCTGCCCATCAGAGTTGTTTATCCTCCGTAACACCCCCATCCTTCTAGGAATTTTCACCGAAGAGGAAAATTAACTAGTACAGCGTTTTACAGGATTACAGAGTTTAGCAAAAATACAGAAGTGTTTTTAACTTCAAAGCAATACAGATATACCTTCAACGTAGTATCTGGATAACCAGTTAGCGATTACATTGTCACTTCCTTTAATATGGGGTATCTTAATATCTTGAATCTTAATAAATTCCTGTAGCATCAGACTCCAATTTAATAACCACTTTTTTAAATTCATTTTCGTCAGCAAAAAAAATACAAAAGGGTTGTGATCTTAGCTTAAAGGTATATTACTAAATATGAACTAATACATGTGTGATTATACTGTAGTACATTACAAAAGTTTGTGCAAATACTAATCTATATTTACTTTTAAACTTAACAG